>NW_014010482.1:0-4563 GCF_000611645.1 Monoraphidium neglectum
AGCGTGGGCGGCGTCGCCGGGCCGCGGCCCGCCGCGAGCGCGCGGGCGTGTCGGCGCGGGCGCGAGCGCGGCGGCGAGCCGGTCTGCGATCCCCAGCTTGGCAGCGGCGAACGCCGCCGCCGTCGCGGGCGGCATTTGGTGCTGTGGCATGCAGATGGCGTGTGGGGTGCGCGACCCAGGGGCGGCGGCTGCAAGCGTCGCCGCCGCAGGGCTGCTGCCGTCCGAGGCGCCGCCGGTGGAGGCTCGACTCTCGCAGCTGCTGCTGCGCCCGCTGCTGCTGCTGCTGTGCCCGCTGCTGCTGCTGCTGCTGCTGCTGCTGTTCCTGCTGCTGCTGCGGCGCCGCGGCGGGGAACCCTGGCGCTCCTGCTCCAACTGCTGCTCCGGCTGCTGCGCGCGCTCGGACTGCCGCTTGCCAGTAACCCGTCCGCCTTTCACTCCAGTCTCCTCCGTGTGATCATGATGCACAGCCGGTTGCCCGCTGCTGTCGAGCTGCGTGCTGCGCTCTGGACGGACGGCGGCTGGCGGGGTGTCCGCCACGCACATGACCTCGTCCAGCCCGATCGCGATCACCTCACTGCTTGCTGGCGGCGGCTGACCAGGTGGTGGGCTGAGAGTTCTATCCTGATCGCAGGCAACCCTGTACAGGTGCAAGCGCGGGAGGGCGCGTCAGATCACGGGGGGGTTGCTACAGGGCGCTGCCGCCCGGACGAGTTAGCGGTGCTCTTGCTGGCGCCGGCACGGCGGCCGGTCCCCGGCGCTGTAGGGCTGTGGCCGCGCTCAACACCCAAGGCGAGCCACGTCAGGTCATGCGCGGGCCCTTGAAGGATGCTCTGCTGCGCGAAGCAGGTTACCAACCCGCGTGGACGCGCCTTTTTTGTTGGATCACTAGGTTTGGAAGGTGTCACTGATAAACCCACCATAGTATAGAACGTGCACTTGACAAGAAGACATTTACCTAGCGATTCACAGCGTTACCAGATCACGACTCGAAAGGGTCACCCCATGGGGACCGGCGACTCGAACAAGCAGCGAGCAATGCCAGCAAACACAGCCATGATTTATCATGACACATTGCTATAGCCGACCGCTTGACAGTTGGCAGCTTGACTGTCATTGTGTGGTGCAGCAACATGCCTGTCCTGCACTGCAGCAAGTGACGTCAGCATCATGGCCACGACAAGGACGTGCATGTGCAATCAACACCATTATATTATCCGACGCGCAGCAGCACCATGGTGCAATGTCACGTTGATGCAGCGAGGGACACGTTGAGGAGGCGAGCTCCTGCTCGCTGTGCCATCAGCGCGTACACACGTTTTCAAAACGCCGGGACAACTCCCAACCCTGGGTCGCAAGGTCAACCATTGCATCGCTGCAACCTGCTGAGAAAGGGCCCGTGCAGCCGCCAACATCATTCAAAGATGCACCGCACTGTCGCCCTCATGGGGGCGCAGTGCCATTTTGCATGGCTCAAACATCCGGTGCGTGATGACAGGGCAAAAGACAGACGGTGTGCTGGAGCGCTTGGGTTCGAGAGGGATTTGAGCTGCATCACTTTTGGGGGAACGCCAGACTTCCGCAGCTGCTGTGCACAGGGGTCGGCCAGCAGGTATCCAGTCGGCACCTGAAAATGTCTGAAGTGGAGAGGGAGCCAAGGTTGATACGACTGGCCCATGGCCACCAATTGAGGCTCAACGGTAGCACGTAGCAGTGCCCCTTGCACCCTGTTCTTAATTCCCCTAAGTATGGGGGTAGTGCTACCGTTGGCAACCCACATCCATGAACGCTTTCAACCTCTCCCTGCTGCAGCGTGTGCGGCAAAGCAACGTGATACAAGTAAGCACCGTAGTCACATGCATGCAGCAACAAGCTTGAAAGCGGCGAGGGGGTCCCAGAGTCAGCGCCGGCGATGGCGCGTGTGTTGGCCGGCCGGGGGCGCAATCAGGTCGTGCAGCGCGTTTTGCCTGGAGTGGCTACCCACCGTCGAATGGGGCTAGCGGCATAGTGCTCAAAGCGATTGCCTGCACCCAAAAGAATGTGACGTGGCCGGACAGGCAGGCATGGATGCGGGCCACAACCGCATTGCAAGTCACCCAGAGCCTGCGCTCGCGTGGCCGCGTGTGAAGTCATTGAGTCATGTCTCATTTGCTGCTGCCCACTGGCCCTGAGCCCGCAGCAGTAGCCGAGCATTCCCGATTCTTTGAGATGCTTAATCATAAAGTTGCAGTGGATTATCAATCCGGTATATATGTAGATGGCCTGGACAGATCGATTCAGTGCATGCGGAGGGTTCAGCGCCTCTTTTCGAGTGTTAGCATAAGCATGTACACTAGAATCTAAGTAGACGCACGCACCCACCCAACTGGGCGGAGTTGCAGATCTTTGCCAGTTGCAAAGGCCCACCGACAAGCCCACTGCTTTGACAACGCAGTCTCTTACGGAGTGCATAGCGCGGTGGCCTAGCACCTTGCCGCGTCATTTACGGACGGCAAGCGGCCTCCGCGCAATGAGCAGCTTCGGCAAGCCCGGCAGCATGGCCTGGGCGCGCGGCGGGGGGCAGCTGAGCCCGGCAAGCGACCCGCTGCCCGAGTTCGTCCCCCCCACCAAGGGCCCTCCAGGGCAAGACGTTTTGATAGTGTGGGACTTCCAGAACGTGCGCGTTCCAGACGAGCTGGAGCCGGAGCAGTGCCTAAGGTGGGCGTCGCGTTGCACCCGCCCAAGGCATCTCGCAGGAGCAGACTCTGCTCCCAGCAAGCAGCGGCAAGCAGCCCAAGCGGCACGGGAATGATCTGACAGCGCAACACGCAAAGGCAGCCGGAGGGTGCGAGACAACCAGAACAGCAGGGCCCCCCGCCGGGGCGCCCGTCCTCAACCCCCCCTCTCGAGCAAGTCTGATCGGAGGCATTTGCGTCGCCGCCGCGCCCGTTTTCTGTAACCTCCCGCTGGCAGGTACCTTTACGACACATTCGTCGTCAAGCCCGGGCCCCGCCGCTGCGCCGGCTGCTACGCCAGGTGGGCTGAGGGGGCTGCTACAGTGAATTGATGAAGCGTACGGCCACGCCGCCCGGCGTGGCCGGCGCATGCGGCGCACTTCGTATTCGCAGATGTGATGCGGCCACCATTCAACACCCTCACCACGATCGGCAGCAGCCACACCAACAGCGGCTGCGGCAGCAGCGGCAGCAGCAGCAGCAACGGCAGCAGAATCAACCGCTTTAGCGGCTGCTGTGGCATCCTCCTGTTGTGCAAGAGCACACGCGCGCTGTGGGACGCCCGCGTGGCCCTGCAATTGTCCCAAATTCGCTTCATGAAGCCGTCAGCTGTCTGTCCCCCGCCCCCCCAGCTTTCCGAGGGTCGACCTTTCCGACCCTCCCCTGCTGCTCTCTGACATGTTGCGACGCGCGGCGCAGCTTCACTGACAGCACAAAAACTGCCGTGGGGGAGAGGCGGTTCAATAAATTCACAAGCAATGGGGTGAGTGTGTGTGTGTGGAGGTGGGGAAAGGGGTGCCCGCCGCCTGGTCTGCAGGCTGTGTGGATGGGAAAACGGGGAGTACTGCCCCCGGGGGGGGGGGGGTGCAGATTTGCTCAGTCAGCGAGTCGCCCCTTGCATGGCTGGGAGGAGGGGGGCCCGGAGGAGGGTGGGTGGTGTGCAGCAGGCGCGTCGCGGGGCGCGGCCAGAGTTGGGAGCGCAGCGGCAGGGGTTGTAGCCAGCGCCGTTGGCTTGGGCCGATCTTCTGGAAGAGGAGCCGGAACACGCCTGTGCGTTGATTCCGAGGTCGGCCGCGAGCCCACCGTTGGGCGCGCCGGGCTGGCATGTGTCCGCCCTTCCGCCGGGCTCCGCGCCGCGCCGCCGGTGCCCCCTCCGCTGGCGCCAGCGGCGGCGCGGGGCACCGCCCGGCTGCTTGCGCGGGAGCCCGACGCGCCCCGCGCCTCGTGCCCCCCTACTCCTGGCTGGCGAGCAGCCTTGCCCGGTGCATCCTCACCCACCAGCGCTTCCTGCGCTCTGCAACTGACCAACCGTGCGAGGTGTCCTGCTGCGAAATATCTCCAAAGTATCTTCTGCCAACGCCATGCGCCCTGGCAGGTCATGAATGTTCTCATGATGAATTCACCCGGGGGTCCTCGCAAGGCCGACGACAGGTGGGGGGGGGGGGGGGGGGCCTTGACAGGGAGCGTCTCGTCTGTGTGTGTGTGTATGTGTTGGTGTGTGTATATGTGTTGTTGTGTGTGCATGAGTCAGTGTGTGTGTGTGTGTGTGAGTGTGTGTATGTGCATAAGAATGTGTGTGTGTATTTGTGTGTGTATGTGTGTGTTTGAGAAAGGTTTGTGTGTTTATGTGTGTACCGGATGCATGTGTGTCTTCGAGGCCACGGCACGCCGCTCTGTGCAGAGGCCACCGGCACCCGCCACAGCTGGCGCCGCACGCCTCCCCGGCCGCCGCTCCCCGACCAGCCCCTGCCACCGCGCGGCACGCAGCGGCGCGGCGCGTGCTGTGCAGGCATGGTTGTTTTGGCGCCCATCCCCACCCAACCGCCGTCCCAGCAGGGCCGGCAAGCCCCCC
>NW_014010482.1:5153-5654 GCF_000611645.1 Monoraphidium neglectum
CCGCCCGCCCCATCCCAGCCGACCAACCCCCTCCCGACATCCAACCCCTTCACGGCCGCCCCGACACCCCTCGACCCTGCAGCGACCACCCCCTCAAGGTGCGGCAGCGGCGCGGGCGCGGGCGCGGCGCGCCTGGCAGCGCCGCGGGGCGCGCGAGGGGGGGGGGGGCAAGCCCCGGCTGTCTGGAGGGCGGGCGCGCGCCCCGCGCGCTCGTGCAAGGAGCGGGCGCGCCTCCTGGGTGCTGCGTGGTGCTGGTGTGCGAATCGCGGCCGGGGCTGTAATGCGACCGCACCTCTGCTTGGTGTCGCCGGGGCTGCGCTGGGGCTGCCCCAGGTTTGCGGCTTTGGGTGTAGAGCGAGCCGTCTTCACGCCCCCCTGCGCGCCGCCGCCTGTCGACCGCCGCCCCGCCGCCGCAGGAGGTGATGTACAATTTCACTGTGAACCAGATCAGGTGGGCGGGCAGCCGCGGCCGCTGCACCGCCAGTCCGCCCGCCCCCCCCC
>NW_014010482.1:6145-8164 GCF_000611645.1 Monoraphidium neglectum
CCCGCCCCCACCCGCCCCACGCCCTGTCAACCGCGCAGCCCCGATCGCCGACCTCCCCCAAAATCCGCCACGCCGCCCGACTGTCTTATCGCCCAGCCGCGCCGCACGCAATCACGCCGGCACCCTCTCATCGGTCTACATCTCAACAGCCGCTTTTCGCCCCAAACCGTCGCCAGCTGCCCTGGCTTTCCCTCCCCTCCCCTCTCCCCACGCCACCCTCCAAACCCCCCTCTGGTCGCGCCCTCGGCCATCGCCGCAGGGGCCACACTATGGGAACAATCCTTCTCATAACAGGAGATGCCGATTTCATCCGTCCGGCTGTCTGGTGCAAGCAGCAGGTGGGGAGGCACGTGCACGTGTGTGCGCGCATGCGCGCACACACACACACGCACATACACACATGTGTGCACCCTCGCGGCCATAAAGCCCAGCGCTCGCGCCTCCCGCCGCCCCGCGGCGGGCGCTTCGGGCCCGGGCTGCTGTGCGGTGGTGCCAGTGGGGGCAGGCGCCGGGGTCGGTGGGTGGCGCGGCTCGCGCAACCCCGGGGCAGGGGGCCACTGCTGTCCTTTCCTCTCAGGAACGGCGCCCGTCAGTCAAACGACCCACGCGTCGGTCAAACACACCGCCTACAAAACCGTCAGTCAAACGTACTGCTGACCTGTCCATTCATCATCTATATCTTGGCGTCTCTCCGTCATGATCATGTGCCAAAATGGAAAACGCAGGACCATCGGATGACCAACCGAATGACTAATGTACCAACCAACCAACTCACCAATCGGGCGGCTCTCAGGGCTGCGTGTCGCTGGAGCTGCTGTTTTTTGGGGCCGTGGCGGCGCGCGACATCGTGTCCCTCGACGCCGCCTGGAAGATGGAGTGGCGGGACTTCCTGGACTGCATGGTGCGGCGGCGCGAACGCCGGACTGCCCGGGGGCGAGCCGGGGCCCCGGACTGCCCGGTGGCGAGCTTAAGTCCCAAACTGGCAGGGACCGACGGGATGGGTGGGGGGGCGGCGGTGCCCGTGTCGGTGGCGGAGCGACGAGTGTGCGGGGCGTGAGCATGCGGGGTCATGCAGGCCGGGGCCATGGACTGCCTCCCGCCTTTCTCACGGCCTTATTGCATGCACCGGGGCGCCGCGCCTTGCCGGTCTCGTCTTGGTCGCAGGTGGGGGAGCGGCGGGGGTGGACGTTCCCATACAAGCAGCTCAACCAGAGTGAGCGCCAGGAGGCATCTCGTGGGAGGACTGACGGGCGGGCGGGCGCAGGGGCTGCGTCCTCGCATGCCTCTGACAGGGGCGCCGCGCAGCGCCCAGGCGTCTGCTGTGGCGGGGCCCTTTGTGAGCCGACGCGCCTGCGAGCAGGGCTGTGTTGCTAGGGCGTGGCCGTTGGAGCGTGCCCCGCACATGCAGAGCGATCGGGGCCGGTCACGCTGCTGGATTCGCAGTGGACGCGCACGAGTCTCCGCTCCCCGTCCCTTTCCGCCCCCTCCTGCACGCAGGGCCGTCCAGCGGCCACCTCGCCGGCAGCAACGGCGGCGGCGGCGGTGCTGTCTTCTCTCGTCCGCGGGGCTCCGGCAGCGGCGGGGCCTTTAACGGCGGCGGCGGCACCGGCGGCACCGGCGGCGGCGGCGTCGCGGCGGGCGACCCGGCGCCGCCCGATGTGGAGGTACTTCTCTCCCGCCTCGCGGCTGCCGCGGACGCGTCCGCCGCCGGCGCACCCGGCGGCGGGGGCGCGGCCGACGTGCTCGCCGCGGTCAGGGCCGTGCTGGCGGAGTATTCTCACCTCACGGCTTACTGCGCGCGCCTGGAGAACGCGGTTCGCGCGGTTGCGCCCTACATCGCCGCCGGGCGCCGCGTGCCGGGCGGCGTGCTGCAGGGCATCCTCACCGGCCACCCGCAGCAGTCGCTGCCCTCGCCGCCGCGGCCGGCGGGGCTGCTGCCGCCGCCGTCGCCGCCGCCGCCGCCGGGCGCGGCGCCGGCGGGGGAGCGGCGGCGGCATCACCATCATCATACGCGCGCGG
>NW_014010481.1:0-7087 GCF_000611645.1 Monoraphidium neglectum
AGGTGCGACTGTACGAGGTGCTGTTCAACGCGGAGAGCCCCGAGTCCCTGGGCGATGACTGGCTGGGCGACATCAACGCGGGCAGCCTGCAGGTGCTCAGGGGCGCCGTCATCACGCCTGAGCTGGCGGCAGCCAAGGTGAGAGGCGGTGACGCACGCTTGGGGCGTAGCCGTGGCGCAGGGGCAGGGGGTGTTGGCCGGGGAGGGCAGCGTGGCAGTGAGGGAGGCGGATTGGGCGACTGAGATACCGTATAGCAGCGGCAGAGCAGTCGCATCTCTTGAGTCTGAATTCGGAGGGGTTGCCCCCAGCTTTGAGGGCCAGTGCCGCGGTGTGCGGAAACTTGAGCCTGCATTCGCCACCTTGCAGTCCCAACCTCATTCTGCATACATTGGTCCCGCCTCAATACCCAGCCCAATACCCAGCCTCAATTCCTGCGACTGTCCCCTCCATCCCCCCGCCCTCATGACGCTGATGCTGCCCGGCCCCAGGCTTTTGACCGCTTCCAGTTCGAGCGGCTGGGCTACTTCTGCGCCGACCCCGACAGCCGGCCGGGGGCGCTGGTCTTCAACCGCACGGTCACGCTGCGCGACTCCTTCCCGCGCGACAAGGAGCAGCAGCAGGGCAGGGGCCGGTGAGAGGCCGGGCGGCGGGGCCGGCGCCACGGGCGGGGCGGCGGCAGGAGAGGCGAGAAATGGCAGCACGCCTTCTTGGCGTGCTTTTCCCACCTGCCAGCCACACCGCGGACCAGCCATGGATTCTCTGCGGCTTCTCCCCTCGTCCTTGGCGCCGGCACCGCCCGTCATCCCCCTGCGTCCTCGCTCAGCGGTGCCGCGGCACCTAGGCAGCCTCAACCTCAGCATGGATATGACAACGCGTCTTTTTACAACCAACACACGCAATTCTGTTGTTTCCTGGAAGGTAGCTCCGCGCGTTCTGCGCTGCGTGCCCAGTGGCGCGTGCGTGTCTCAGCACGCGCAACCGGTCAGCTGGTGCTCATGGTACCAAGGAGGGCGGCGCGGGCCCGGCTGACGGGGCACCCTCGAGCACCGCTTCCGCCACCGATGCTTTTAAACAAGAGGAACGGGGCCGCACGCAGTGTGGTGCGCGCTGTTGTAAACCTAAAACATACCTAGCAGTTGGCTAGGGAGGGGCGCTCATCTCAGCCGCCAGCATGGTCTGCCCTAGCAAGCATGAGCAGACCACAGCTGGCAGCCAGGCAGCCGCATGAAGGGGGCCGGGCACGAAAAGGCACGCATGCGTAGAGTGAATTGGCACAGGTGGCCAGGACGGCGCGCACGCGGCGCTTACTCAGCACCAGAGGTGCGCCGCCAAACCCGCACAGACGGGGTGGTTGTCATCTCATTTGCCGGCCAGCGCAGCAGGTGATGTCATTGCGGGGTGACGCAAGAGGCTGCCAGCACCACGAGCTGCGGCAGCGCGAGCCAACACGGGCCCTGCGCACAGGTGCGCCACTGCGCCATCACGGCCACTTTGAACTGGTGTCGTGAGCGCATCGCTGCGGCTCAGAGGGGCGGGCACCAAGGACCTGAGCCGCCACCGAGCGCCAAGCGGCGCGACAGACTGGCGGCCCCGCGCGCCCTGCATCTGGTCGCATACGCACCGCCGCACCCCGTCGCGCCGACGTTCCGCCCCGCCCTGCCGTGGCGTCCGCGGCGCGTCACTGGCACTTCATGTTGAAGGTGGTGGCGCGCGTGACCTTGTCCACGGTGGAGCTCTGCCACAGGCCGCCGTAGGCGCCGTTGCCGCAGGGTGCCACCTCCTTGGTCCACGGCCCCTGGCCGGCCGCAAACGTGGACGAGGGGCCCTTGGCCAGCGAGAAGCCGTACGGCAGCTTCTCAAACGTGGCGGTGCAGGACAGCGCGGGCGCGACGCCGCCGTTGTTGTTGACGCAGTCGGGGTTGATGGTCACCACCACGCCGGGGGGGAACTGGCGCGTGCCCTGCTGCTTCATGGGCGTCGCGCAGAACGTCACGGGCTGCGGTTGGTGCGTTGAGGGCGAGGTGTGGCGGTTGTGGGGCGGGACAGCTGCAGTGAGTGGAAAACGTTTCTGTTTGGGGCGCAGGGCATGGCGCTAAGGCTGTACAAGCAGCCACCACTGCTGCAATCCCCGCCCTGGTTGAGCTGCACCGAACAACTCTAGCAAATTGCTCCTCAGCATCCCCCCACGCCACACCACACCATCCTACCCCACCTCACACCACCCCACGTCATCAAGTCGCGCCCTGGTCGCAGCATGCAGCAGCCGCCTCTGCCACTCTCGGTACACCCAACCCCCACCCACACACCCACACACCTTGTTGTCAGTCTTGCGGATCATGACGACACAGCAGCTGCCCTTGACGCCATTGATCTCCGCGATCGCCGTCGTGTGCTTCGGGCACGCCGTCACGCGCTGCTTCACGGCACAGCAGTTGCCGTTGGCGCAGCTGCTGCTGCTCGTGTCCACCACATTGCGGCAGGGGGACGCGCCCGGCGCGGCGGCGGTGGGGCCGCTGCCGCCCGATGAGGACGAGGACGAGGCCGCGGATGCGCTGGCGGTGTAGGGGCCGGCCACGGCGCCCATGATGCCCGGCGGCGCAAAGCCAGGGGGCATGAAGGCGGCGGGGGGGAGAACACCGATAGGTGCCGCCATGCCTGCGCCCGCGTTGGACGAGGCGCTGGCACTGGCGCCGCCGCCAGCGTTGCTGCCGCTGCCGCTGGCGGCGGCGCGGGCGCCGCTGGTGCCCTGCTTGGTGGGCACAGCGCCGCCATTCGAGGTGGCCGAGGTGGTGGAGGACGAGTAGGGTACGGGCGCCTGCTGCTGGGAGGTGGGCACACCCATGGCAGAGTACAGCACGGGTGCCGCCGCGGCGGCACCCGAATTGGCGCCGGCGGATGCCTGTGAGGAACCGCCAGTGGGCGAAGAGGCTGACAGCGTGCGCGCAGCTGCCGTGGCAGGGGCCGTCGCCCACGTGCCGCCCGTGGCGCGTGCCGGCGCCAGGGCAGCGGCGGCGCAGAGCGCCAGCAGCAGCGCGGCGGCGGCGGCGGCGCGTCGCGGGCGCGCTTGGGAGCGCATGGTGGTGTGGGGGCTGGTGCTCGACGGACTCTGGGGGTAGACAGGGGGTACAAGGGGCACAATGATATTGTCACAACGCTTCCAGGGCAAAATGGCTGCCAGTGAGACGCGTTGAAATGCCGCGCAATCACCTTCCTCTGCTCGGCAAAGCAGCTTCCTACTGCCAGTGGCGCCGGGCGCCGCCGACCGATGCACACCCCGCCCCCCTCAGAGCCCCGCTGCGGCACAGCCTGCGCCACTAAGATGATACTGCGCTGTAATTCCTCGATCGTGGGCCCGCTCACCCGCTTTGGTCGGCCTGGTGAGGTGGCAGCAACAACGAGTGAGAGCACCACGGTCTTGACGGCGTGCGTATGATATTATTGAGACAGCAATCAAAATAAAACTGTGAGACTGCGTGAAGTTTATGCCTGGTTGCTTCTTACGCCGTGTGCTGTTGTCTTTTGCGCGGCCACAACACACCCGGACGGAGCCAGTGACCCGCTGCGAAGCTGAATTGTTGTGTGCCACTTTTGGCGGCCTTTCGTATCAAAACAAGCAGCTGATTATACGCGAGACGTCCGGCACAACCACACGCAGGACTTCTGTAACAAAGTAGCACGCCTCGCTCATCAGCTCACACCAGAAGCACCCGCTGGCCCGCCCCTGATGATCCCACCCTGTACAGCTGGTGGTTGCTGATCACTGCCACACCGCTTGCCATCAAACTCTCACTCAATGACACAGCTACCCAAACAAGTGCAGCCTACGTGGCCTTGTGTGCTGATTGCTGGAGTGCATCTAAGATCATTGCTGGGCCTCATGCTGCATGGATTGCAAGAGACGGCGCTGTTGTATGGTTACGTACATGACCGCTGCCATGACAGTTGATTTATAGCCGTAGATGCCATAGCGTTCATGCCGTAGGGCGCGGTAGAGAGCAGGCCCGTTTGACCAACTCTGATACAACACTGTGCTCGGGGGCCTCAGGTGCGCCGACAATCCTCGCAGCTGGCTCCTCACCTCATCACCACCCCATTTGGCCCAGGGTTTTGTCTTCTTGATGAAACCTGCGTCCCAAACGCCAGCCGGACTAGCGTGATTGACCGCGGGCACCAGCGTGTCGTTGCTGAAGAGTCTGGTTCTCGAGCCATAGTACTCAGGTACTGTTGTTGAGTGTCGAACTATTCATGATGTGAAGGACAGCCATGAAATTATAAATTTGTTATCCCAAGCTTCAGCAGGCATGCGTGTAACACTCTTGCAACGTGTGCCCTTGATCAATGCACGCATGCACACGTGCCTGTACCATGTGCACACGCGGGAGTGCACGCACACCTGCGGTCGTGCACACGGCGTGTAAGATAGTTGTCTGGCATTGGACACAGCTGTCACCGGGGTTGATCTGAGTTCGAAGGTGGCTGTGCGATTCCGCAACAGCCCCGCACACCATCAGTTCTGCACCCTGCAAATTTGCGGAAGCTCTTGGTGCCTTGCCGAAACTTCCATCGAGTTTAAAATTGCTGGTAGAGAAATCATGCAGCCGCAGTGAGATTTCACACCCCATACTCTCACTGCGATTGTCTGGATTAGCGCGGGTGACTCCATACTTCAGGACTTCACCCGAGGCCAACTGACAATTGCCATGTCAGCCGGCACAGAGGCGGCTCGGGCAGGTGGTCAAAGGCTGCTCACTTGTAGTGAATCTCGACAATTTCGTGAATTTGGACTCCTGAAATGCCCATCGCACGCACACATGCGGAAAGCTTTCGTACCGTAGACGGAAGCTGTACGGTTGGGTCACAGATCGGCTCGAAAGCGTGATGTGTGCCGATACTAGGCATTTACTGAACTCGATACACCTGCGCGATTGCAAGATCCAGCAGCACAAATTACGATGGCTCTCGCCTCGAAGACCGCGGCTGGGTGTGCTGGATCGGCCCGCCTGGCAGCTCCCCGTGTGGGAACCAGCGTGCATGTCGGCGTGTCTCGCACTACTGTGGCGAGCTTTGCCTCGCCCAGCGGCGTTATCGGCCGCGCTGCGGCATTGCGCCAGGTACGACCGTTGATGCTCTGGGTGGAGCAACATGCGCAGCCAGCTGCAATGATGCATGGCTTGCTGCTGGCAGTGGGGTCACAGAAACGACGGGGCCTGCTGAACGGATTGCGCTAGGCTCGAGCGCATCGCGTAGTGTTCGCCGCCATGCCGGCTAGCTGTGCCGCCTGGCCCGCCACCCTGCTGACCGGGATTGGTGCGATCACAGCAAGAGCGCCCACCCCAACCCTTGATGTTCGCAGGTCGTCGCCGCCGCCACTGCTTCGGTGAGCGCCCCCGCTGCGCCCTCAACCAGCGCCAAGGCCACCGAGCAGAAGCCCACCGTCATCATCACCGGCGCCTCCAGCGGCCTCGGCCTCAACGCGGCCGCAGCCCTGGCCAAGAGCGGCGACTGGTGGGCTTCTGCGAATTCAGCACGCCTCGCAGCTCGGCTCACACAGGCGCACAACGCCTAACGCGCCTGGAGCTCGCCCGGCATGTCGGCTTTGCACGGGCACCGCGGCTGACTGCTCATCCCCCATCCAAGCTCACACTGCAGCTTGGCCAGTGCCCGGCCGTCACCTGAGATAGGCCCGGCCTCCATCGTCTCCCTTCAGGGACACCGGCCAATGTGCCCTGCATCCCCCTCACCGCCCCTCTGCCACCTCGACCCCCCCCCAGGCACGTGGTCATGGCGTGCCGCGACTTCAGCAAGGCTGTGTCTGCGGCTAAGCGCCTGGGCTTCCCCTCCGGCTCCTACACCGTGATGCACCTCGACCTCGCCAGCCTCGACAGCGTGCGCCAGTTCGTGGACGCCTTCCGTGCCAGCGGCCGCCGCATCGACTCCCTCGTGTGCAACGCTGCTGTCTACCTGCCGACCGCCAAGGAGCCGCGCTTCACTGCCGACGGCTTTGAGGTGTCTGTGGGCACCAACCACCTGGGCCACTTCCTGCTGGCCAACCTGCTGCTCCAGGACCTGGAGGCCTCGCCCTCGGCCAAGTGAGCCCGCCCGCCATGCTGAGGGTTGGGGTTGACGAGCCCTTGCTCAAGGGGTTTGAGCTTCGCGGCGCTAGGCTGGCCGGTGCTTCTGACTGACTGGGGCGTAGCCGCGTTGCGCCGCTCCTCCCGACGCCTGGTCCACAGATGCCCGGCACAGCCAGTGCCGCGCACGCACCCCAGTGACGTGGTACCCCCTTTGTTCCGCCTCCCCCCCCCCCATGGAACAGCCCCCGCATGGTGATCGTGGGGTCCATCACGGGCAACACCAACACCATGGCGGGCAACGTGCCGCCCAAGGCCGACCTGGGTGACCTGTCTGGTCTGCAGGACGGCGCCGTCATGATTGACGGCAAGGAGTTTGACGGTGCCAAGGCCTACAAGGACTCCAAGGTGGGGGGGGGGCTGGCGCTGGGGAGAAAACGGTTGCCAAGGAGGGCGGGGGGACGGAGGAAGGTGGAGGGAAGGGCTTGCTACAGGGCGGCAGCCGCGCACTCGGCTTCCGGGTATCGTCCAAGCGGTGTAGCTGTGAGCGGGCATAAAGATGTCCGATGCAGGCAGGGGCCAGGAAGATGGCTGTGCACGGCATGCGCGTGGCAGAACCTGCGGCACCGGCTGACACCCCGCCAAACGTCCCTGTGCTCCCCTGCCCCCAGGTCTGCAACATGCTCACCATGCGCGAGTTCACGCGGCGCTACGCCGGCAAGAGCAAGGTCCAGTTTGCGTCGCTCTACCCCGGCTGCATCGCCGAGACTGGCCTCTTCCGCGAGCACTACGGCGCATTCAAGTGAGCGCCGCCAGCAGCAGGCCCCTCTGGAGCCCCTGCAACAGTCGCGCCTGCACTCACAGCATCGCGCCGCCCTGTGACTCACGGTCTGACCGAGCGCCACCCTGCACGTCACAACCTGGGGTGTGTCAGGCCCCTCTGCCGCGCCGCACTGGGCATTGCTTGGGCCCTACCGCAGCACTCTCCTGACAACAGTGCACTCTCCTCCCCCAAC
>NW_014010480.1:0-7085 GCF_000611645.1 Monoraphidium neglectum
GACGCGGGCGTGCCGGCGCTGGACGACGGCCTGTTGTTCTTCACGCGGGGGGCGCTCACGTTCGGCACGGGCATGCAGCTGAAGATGGCCTGCACCCGGTGGGCTGCCGTTGCGCGGGACGCGCCCCGGCCGCAGCGGCTGGGCGGGGCGTCACGGGGTGTGCGGCGCATGGAGGGCCTGACGCGCGGGCGTTTGGGGCGGCGTGGCGGCGGAAAGCAGGGTGCCGTAGATAGGTCGACGGCCGTGCAGCTTGGGTCTGATTGCAGGGGTGGTTGGGGCTGATTGCAGGTCCAGGCGCCCGGGCGGGGAGGGGAAACATTGGTTGCCAGAGGGACCAGAAAATACAGGGGTTCAACGCGCCACAAACACGACTTTTTGTGCACAATCCTGTCCAGCCGGCTGTGCGGCCAGCGGCCACCAACCCTTGCCTGCATGCCCCGGGCCGGCGGGCAAAGCGTCACTGACCATTGCCGCGCCCGCGCGCCTCGACGCCGCAGGCTGCAGCAGTGGGCGTTTGGGGATGGCGGGCTGCGGGACATCTGGGCGCAGCTGCCCGAGCAGGGGCAGGCGCTGTTCAAGCTGCTGAGGGTGAGTAAGGCCTCCGGCTGCGCGGCCGCGCCTAGCCCACCGTTGCTCCCCTCATACCCCAACGCAGTACGCAGCAGCCCCGCCCGCCATTCGGCGACAGACGCCTGAGCGGGCGGCGGGTGCGCCCGTGTGCTGGTGGCCCGGCTGACGGCCCCACCCCATCATGCGGTCTTCCTCCCACTCTGATTCTCTGACCCTGCGCCATTCCCCGTCCTATCACTCCCCTCGACTCTGTGTCGCAACTCACTCCCATAATCCCCATAATCCCCGTAACCCCTGTCACCCCCCAGGGCGCGAGTGACCTGCTGATGATGCCCAAGGATATGCTGCTGGACGATGACATAAGGGAGGAGACGGTGGCGCTGCCCATCGGAATTGTGGCTTATATAATGGCCAGGTCGGCAGGGCGCTGTACGGCTGTATTTCGTTCAACAAAAGAGCTGAGACTGCTGTCAGTGACAGGTGCACTTGGCACCCGTCCTGTCTCTGTTTTGCATCCGACACGGCAGACACCAACCCACACCCATGCAACAGTGATGCAGCCCGGATCCGGCCCCTACCCAACGTGCCGGCTCTAACAAACATAACTTCCATACGGCAGGTTCCAACCGGACGACTACGCGCCCGACAGCGTCAGCCCCTCCGTGCTCGCCGCGCTGCAGCACGCCGCGGCGGCCGGCGCGGGCGCGGGCGCGGGCGCGGCGGCGCCGCGGCTTGAGTTGGAAGCGGAGTGCATCTACTACAGCCCGACGGACGACATGACAATGGAGCGGGTGGGTCCAAAGGGCCGCGGTTTGCGGGGCCGGAGGCGAGGGAGGCGGCGGGCGCAGGGAGCGAACGACTGATGGGCGGGATGGACACAGGGCTGGGGCCAGGCCCAGGCCGAGGGGTTCCCTCTGGGCTGTGGGCGCCCCAACCTCTTTGTTTCGCGCCCGCACGCCTCCCACTTCATCTCTGTTCCGTTTCTCGCTGCCCGCCCGCGCTGCCCACCACCCCCAACATTTCCGATCCCAATCATGCTCGCCCGCCCCCAAGCCCCCTGCCCCGGCCAATGCCCCCTGCATTTACCATGCCGATCTTTTGGCCTCCTGAAACCATGTCGTCTTCGGTCAACCCTGCAGGTGGAGGTGGGCGAGGAGCCTGGTCTGGAGTTCGGATCTGAGTCAGAAGACGAGCTGGCGGCAGTTGGCAACATGGGAGCCGACCTGGGGGCGGCCCCGCCCCTGCGCTTCCGGCTGCTGGCGCGGCTGTGGCACGGGGGCGTCCCGCGGCCGCGGCGGGTGACCGGCCAGAGGGCGGAATGAGGGGAAGTCGGGGGCGGGCGCTCGCGGGGCTTCCATTGAAACATGCAGGCTTTTCTTGCCCCTCATCGCACACTTTCGTGCCACCATCCGTCAATTGTACACCGGCTGCCAAAAACTCATCATGCAAAGCTGTGACGAAGATGCTTGTATCTCATGCACACTGCTCCCTCTGTGATGCAACACGGTGCTATCAGCTTGCACACATGTGAGAGCTTCAATTGCCCGCTTGAATGCGCCGGTTGCCTCATGTTGCTCAGGGCATGCCTGGGTTCGTGCTCGCGCGGTCCTCTACCCTGTCACATCGGCATTGTAACACTGTAACGCCTCGTACGCCGCGCTGAGAGGGCCAGCGCGTGGCCCGGCTGGCTGGGACACACCGGCGGCGGGAGCGGCTGTGCAAGCGGCGCATGCGAGCGGCAGCTGCACCCTCTTGGGACGTGCCCAGACCATGTCCGGCACAAGAGGATAACATGTGCTTTTGTCAAGCTCAACGATTCGACTGTTATTAGGTGTGACCCCCAGTCTGGCAGGCGCACGCACAAGGCGGGCCTCAGGACCTGGCCACAGAAGGCGCTACAGAGCACTATTATATCACCAGTACCCCTTTGGGGTGGACGCGGGGACACTGGGCTGCGCTGGGGCGCCCGAAGAGCCTCGGCGACCGGCCTCCCCCTCCTAGTCCTGCATGAGGTGCGTTTTCGACCCCTGTGGCTTCATGCTTGCCTAGAGTGCGTGAAGTGAGCAGCCCCAGGGTCCTGGGCGCGTGCCCACGGTGCTGGCGGGCTCGGGCCACCAAGGCCTCGCGGGACGTTGTTTTGGCTGGTTGTGGGCTCTGGAATGGGCCTGCTTGCATGGCGCCACGCTGTGGTGGCAGCTGGAGTGGGCGCCACGCACGGCGTCACGCAAGCGACCGCCCCGTGGGCACCTGCCTGCATGCATGCACGCAGGGTGTCGGATGGCGCGAGGGGCGTGCGATGTGGCCAGGGCGACAGCAGCGGCAAGCGCGGCTCCTCAAAGGGCGGCAGGTTGCAAGCCCAGCCGTCTGCGCCGCTGGACGACGCGGCGCCAGCGGCCGCGGCGCAGCCGTCGTTGCTCTACAGCGCCGGCCTATTCCGAGCCGCGGGCTTGAGGCAGCGCTGCGTGCGCACAGCGCGTGAGTTGTATTTCCCGGCACTTTTTGACCCCCCAGCCCTCTTCAAGCAGCTCCCGCCTGACGCGGCCGCGCAGCCGGACGCGTCGCCGCAGCAAGCTGCCCCGAAGCGCGCTCGCTATGCTGGCGCACGCGCGGCAGGGGCGCGGTGGGGCATCTCGTTCTCGGCGTCCGCAGGCGCTAGTGGCGCTGGCACGCAGCAGCCGCTGCTGCCGCCACCGACGCAGCAGCAGCAGCAGCTTGAGCGTGTGGGTAGCGTGTCTGGCGGCTTGACCAGTGGTGGCAACCCGGCAGAGCCTCCTTTCGATGCAAGCCCTCACCCCCTGTCGCTGAGCGTCCCGCGGCGGCAGCGGCATGCGGGCGGCCGGCGGCCGCGGTCCATGGCGCGGGGGCAGTTCCTCATCCTGCGTGGCCTGAGCCTGTCGCCCGATTCGCAGCCGGCGCCGCCATTCCCGCGCGTCCAGTCGCGTGGTGCGGGGGTTTCCGAGGCTGGGAGCGCGGCGTTGGCGATGGCGCGGGCTGCGCTCGCCGCAGCCCTGCCTGCGGGGTGCGGTCTGCCGGTCGTGGGCGCTTTATATCGGGGCCCCAGCAGCGGCAGCAGCGATCAGCTGCGAAAAGCGCCCCCGCCGCAGCAGCAAACACAGCAGCCATCTGGGGCGCTTCGCGAGCTGCGACCGCCCCCGCAGCGGGCCGCGTCGCCGCCGCGCTCGCAGCCACTCGCAGCCTCTGTGCCGAAGCAGCCGCAGGAGCCGCAAGCGGTGTCTTTGAGCAAACCTGCAGCGCTGACCCGGGAGGACGCCCGGGCGGCGCTCGCGGCGGCGCTGCCGTACCGCCAGCAGCCGCATGTCACGCGGGAGCGCGAGGCTGTGCCGCCGCAGGCACCCCAGCAGGGGGCACTGAAGGCGCCACGAGATGCTCAGCAGAGGGTGCCAGAGGGGAAGCAGTGGCATCACCCAAGGCAGCAGCAGTCATCGCAGCAGCAGCAGCAGCAGCAGCAGCAGCAGCAGCGCCGGCGACAGCATGGAGGGGAGGTGCAGCGTGGGCAGGCGCAGGCAGTGGCGCGGGTCGCAGACGCAGAGAAGCGCTCGGAAACAAAGCCGTCACCAGCAGGGGGGGTGCTGGAGGAGAACCAGCAGCAGCGCCCGACGGCCCAGGCGTGTGCAGCGGAGGGTCGGCGGCAGGCACGGGAGGAGGAGCAGGAGCAGGCGGTTGCAATGGAGGTGGACGATGGCGCTGCTGCTGCAGACGCGGCTGGGTCTGGCGAGGCGACGCCATCACCTGCCCACCCAGCGGCCATGGCGGAAGTGGGGGCACCCGACCACTTGACGGGCTTCGCCGCGCCGCTGATGCCCGTCGCGCTCCGCCCTATCGCGCCGCGCGCGCCCGAGCGCAGCCCCGGCGCCCCCGCGCCGCGCCCCTCTGCCGACGGCGGGGAGAGCGCAGGCGCCGCGGCCCTCGCGTCGCCCACGTCGTCCGACCCCAGCCAGGGGTCCGACATCACATGCCACGGCTCGGAGCCGGGGCCGCCGCCGGGCGCCGCGGCCCAGCTGACGCCCTGCGCTGCTGGGCGGCAGCACCCGGCCCAGCGGCTGCTGGCCCCCGGCAGCGCCCTGGGGCCGGTCGTGCTCGCCACGTGGCCGTCGACTTCCACCGACAACGACAGCGATGAGCAAGCCCTTGCGGCTGGAGCCGCGGCCGCCGCAGGGCTGCCCTTCAAGCAGCCGCCGGGCGCGGCTGCCGTGCCACGGGAGGCCGCTGCCGCGGCGCCCGCGGCGCCGTTGGTGCGGTGACCGCGCCGGCGCTGGCGACCGTTTATCGTGGCGCGCGCCAATGGTACTGGCGTCCGTGTGTCGGGGCGCCGTTTTGCACGTTCAGGGGTTGGACCATGTTTGGAGTCTTCGTCTTTGGAAGTCCTTGTTTCATGACACCATGCATGTGTCCATTGGCTGCGGGCGCCACCAGCGCCGCGCGCCGACGCGTTTGCTCTTGCCCCATGTGCCTCGTGCGCGGCGCAAGGGCATGCTGTGTGATTTCGCTACATGCTCGATTGACCCAGCGGCCGGTGTGCGTGTCGCGGCCACCCCGCTGCTGTGCTCAAAACTCGCAAGCTCCCTGTTTTGCGTGTCACCCCCTCTTTGACTGGTTTCGACCCGTTTCTGAGCGTCCCCGGCTGACTTCAGACTGTTTGATTGAACGCGGCGGCGGCGGCGGCGAGCCTGGCCGGCGACCCGGGAAGCGTTTGGTCGCCGCTCTGGCGGGCCCTCAGCGGTGCTTCCCGCCACGGCGGGGGCGCGAAGAAACGACCTGACCCTGGGACCACCACACCCTTTTGTACCGCATAGGCATGTCCCCATCTTTCCACGTGTCCCCGACCCACATATCACTCTGACGACCGGAATACGTGTTCTCTTCGCGGTGTGCATGTGCAGAAAGAGAAACGGCCGCCGAGGCGGCGGAGCGACCCTCTGGCCGCGGCGTGCTGGGCGCTGCTGTTGATTGCACGCGCGGGCGGCGCAGCCGTGGGGCGCCGCCGCCTTATGCGCGGCCATGACCTGTGGAACGGCCTGACGACTTTCCCTGCTGCACATACCGCCTCCCTTCCCCCTTCCGTCGAGCGCCGAGCGCGCCGAGCGCGCCGAATCTGTCACCTGGCGCCCGCAAAGTTGCGCCCGAGCAGCCATGGTAAATCTCTCTTCTGTGAATCTGCTCGGAACATGACCCCCCAGCTGGGCGCGCCGGCAGTGCAGCCAGGCACCAGCGTCAGGCAGGCGGCCTTTCAGCACGGACTACCCGTTCACATGCTCAAGAGACAGCCCGAGCTGCCCCATCTAAGCTCAGGTCCCCTTATGGCGTGCTGGTGGCAGGGCGGCCATGCTGGTGCTGTCGGGCCGCAATGGTGCGGTACAGTAGCTCAGTTCATCAGTAGCCTCTGGCACCCAGCTGACCAGCGTGGTTGACTATTGACTTGGGAGCACAAGAAGGCATTCCGGACAGTGCAGCTTGCGACAATTATCAAGCAGCACCGCAACCTGTGCATGCGGAGGGGTCCACCACATGCAGGCGCGAAAGCAAGTTGCGGTGACTGAGGTCTGAGCAGATCACAAAACTTTCATGCATCGCGGACACAGAGCATTTCAACGACATACCTTCGACATGGCTGGTGTCATGGACTGAGGCCGCCACTGTAAGAGTTGATCATGAGGAGGGCAGACCTTGTCCATCGTGCCTGAACCTGGTTTCCCCTTGGCTGAACAGATTCGAAGCGCAGCCAAAGCTGAGATCCAGGCGGTCAGGCTTTTAATGCCACCCAGCCGCAGGCGCGCACTGCGCGGCCACCACAGTGCTGCACGCAAGTGGCACGCGCGCCGCCACAGCGCATCACCATGCACAACAACCAGCCGCTCACTTACCGTCTGCCGGCAAACGGCCAGCCCGTGATCCAGTCGGTGCAGCATGTGCCTGCGCAAGGCATCCTGGGCGCGCCGGCGATTGTGCTGCCGCAGGGCGGCGCGCATGTGAACCTGCAGGCGGCAGCGCCGCAGCTGGTGCAGTATGCTGTCGCGCTGCCCGCGCCGCAGCAGATCCGACACATCGTGGCCGCGCCCCCGCCGGCGGCGGTCGTCCACGTTCAGGGCGGGCCGGCCTACGCGCCGCAGCCGCAGGCGCAGCCCGCGCCGCCGCCCGTGCAGCCGCCGCCTCCGCCGCGCCGCGCGCCGCCGCCGCCGCCGCACCGCCTGCAGCAGCAGCAGCAGCCGCAGCAGCAGTGGGGGACGTACGGCCAGGGCCTGCTGCCGCAGGGGCAGCAGCAACAGCAGCAGCAGCACCCCCAGCAGTATCAGATCGCACAGGCCCCCCCCGACCGCGCCCTGCCGCCCTATGGCAGCCCCGGGCCCCACGAGCGAGCGGCCTGGCCGCCGCCGCGGCAGCATCAACCGGCGGCAGGGGCGTGGAGCGGCCCCGGCCAACCCCAAACCATCGACGCCGGCCCCCCTTATGACCTGCATGGGGGCCTGAAGCGCCGCGCGCCGCCGCTCGGCCAGCCC
>NW_014010479.1:0-7085 GCF_000611645.1 Monoraphidium neglectum
CGCATGGGGCCTTGCAAAAGCGGGCGCCGTCAGGCACAGCGCAGCCATGATGGCCATGGTCAGGGAAAGGCGGGCCATGATGAATGTGGAGCGATCAGCCTGGGCATATCAGAGGGGCAATGAGGGAGAGGGGAGGGCCACGGGGGGGCACAGATTCAGAGGGGGCACAGGTTGAGACAGGTTTGACAGGCTCAGGCCTGGGCCCAGGCCGAGGCCTCCTGGGGCTGGTGGCTCGAGGCCTGATCGAGCCCCATGCTTATATGAACGGATGCTCTGGTTTCCTTGCTTTCTTTCAGAATACTTGCAACCCAGAATGGCCCACCTGATGACTTGATCGTGTGTCGGCGATAGGAGTTTGAATGACCCGGGCGGTAGGGATGCACCGCGGAATGATTAAATGGTAATCGTTAGCGTTATTTATGCATTCAACAGGCGTGTTGCCACAGATGCTGACCAAACTTCATGACACACCCAGTGACGGAGACGGGACCCTGTCATGTCACGGCCAAAGTCGCGGCCCAGGCCTGGCAGCTGGGGGTCGAAGAATTGGTGCGTACGCGAAAAATTATGTATACCCATTTCCAGGGGACTACTGACCCCTTGAATCGGCGCAATGTGGCGCCACAGACCCAAGGACTGTGCATGCGGCCGTGACTCAGGCGACTTAAGTTTGCAAGAACAATGACTCCCAAGCATCACGCAGCCCACGATGCTCAACCGCTTGGTACGTGTCATACATTGCACTAGATTCGGTCTGTTGCTTATATTGCACTTGCGGTGGAGCTAGCGGGTGCCGCCGGTTGCGATTTCCCGGCCGCCCAGTCCAGAGTGTATGTTCTGCGTCGCGGCCCCGTTGGGCCGCCAGCTGTGACATAATGGGGAGCTAGGGCATCGCGCGCGCAGCCACCAGGCCAGTTTTGGTGTCCTCGCGAGCAATCATAAAGCCGCACTTCAGAAAAGACCCGAATAATAAGCAGGTCTGTTGCTTGAGCCAGCAGGGCCTCCGACGTCAGCCCCTGGCGGACCGTGATCGGTTGGAGGCGACTGATGGCCGGACCCAGGACAGGAGCTCACCCGGACGCCGTCCTGACTCCCTGGCGAGAGGTCAGGCAATTCGCTGACCTGCGGCAGCACGGCGCGTGCAACGGACCAGCTGCGTTCAGCAGCCCCTTTGATGCACCAGTAGCTGCCGTTGGGGCGTCGCAGGGAAGCGGACGCTGTGGCGGACATCAAGAGCCACGGCAGATGCTGGGCAGCGGCCCCCACACAGAGTATCAGGGGCCAAAATTCCATTTGAAGGCTGCTAGCTGGGTGCCAGTCCCGGCGGTGATGCGGCAGCGTGTGCTCAGTGTGGAGAGCGTGAATCCCGGAGTGAACGCTGCGGCAGACAGCTGCCCTGTACGAGGATTATGCGATCGTAGGCTCGCCTCTGCCATGTGCACATGACAGGTCAGGCACCTGGGGAGCAGTTTGCCAGCGTCATATATAACATTTTAGGGCCTCACATGCAGCAGGAACAGTTCCATTTGCTTGGCAGCGCGTGCGGATCGGACCAGTTTTCAAGGGGGGTTGTGTGGGGGCAGGGCGCTTTTGGCTGCACTGGACTCCGCGGCTTTGCCGCATCGAGCATTCTCTTTCCATTTTGCAACTGTAAACAAACGCGGCCACGGCTTTTTTGGCTAGTCAGCTAGCAGCAGCCTCCCCTCCACTGGAGGACAGCTGCCCTGTTCTAGGATTACGCGATCGTACGTAGCCTCACCTCTGCCATGTGCACATGGCAGGTGAGGCACCTGGGGCGCAGTTCGCCAGCGTCAACTTTGACGTATAATATACATTTAGGCACCACAGGCAGCACCAACACCAGTAGTACCAGTAGTACCAGTAGTACCAGTAGTACCAGTAGTACCAGTAGTACCAGTAGTACCAGTAGTACCAGTGGTACCAGTAGTACCAGCAGCAGCAGGAGCAGCAGCAGCAGCAGGAGCAGGAGCAGCAGGAGCAGCAGGAGCAGCAGGAGCAGCAGGAGCAGCAGGAGCAGCAGGAGCAGCAGGAGCAGCAGCAGCATGACCACTGCCGCTGTTGCTGTAGTGCTAGCATCGTTTTCACGCCCAGCAGCACAGCTGTGGCTCTCAGCAGCATTGATATGAAGTGGATATGATGACACCCGCCATTATGCGCCCGCATGCAAATCTGGTCCTGTACGTCCCAATCTGACATTTTTTAGTATTCAGCTGGCAGAGAGTATGGCGCACCACGTGGCGTGTTGTCCACTGCGTTGAGCTGCGGCCTGCAAACAAACACCTGCGCAGGCACCAGCCCCGCGTCAACACACCCTGATCCTGTAACCAAGGATCGTTGTGGCCCTGATCGCCTTGCACGGGAACTATGGGTCAACCTGGGGATGCAGGCTGCCCACACCCCGGCCACCGGCAGGCCCAGGCAGGAATGTGGCGCGGCCGGCTACCCTGGTGGCTTACCATGCCGCCAGTCCAAGCAGTGTGGCGGCAGGATCGGATGGGCAGCGGCGCCTGGCTCCATGGCTGAGGCAGGCAGGATCTGCGAGATTCGAGCGTCATCGGGAAGTATTCGCGCGGTTGTTATGCATTTGAACGGCTTTGGACAGGAAAGGCAAAGCATCCAGCGACGCCAGCTGTCCCTGCGGCTGGAAGGCACGGGGATGCTGCGGACGAATGGCAGCAAACCTGGAACAGCAGCATCAAGGGCAATGAGGGCAGTTAGTATCACACCGTCTGATGCTGCTTCATCGTGGGTGTGCAGCCTTTGCTGAGTTATGGCTGAGGTGGCGTGCTATCAGCAATTGAATTGCTGAACGTCATGTGCTGATGTCACAAGTCGGACAAAACGGCTCCAACACGATCTAAGCGTCTTCAGGGCCGTGCTGCGTGCTTTAGTGAGGGTCTGTATGATAAGGGTCGTCGGGGGTACAGGCCAAATAGGGGCTGACATCAAGCCCGGATTCATGCATCAAGTGCCACCAGTGTGTTGGCGAGCAATGGCATTTGCAAACGCTCCATCGACAGGGTGCCACAGTCATGCACAGCGCTCGATGATATAGCATATAATACTGATTTGCGACCACGACCTATCAAGGATCAAGGCCGCGTCTTTGCAATCTTTTGTCGGAAGGGTGCGGACTTGCGAGCCATAGGGACGGCCGCACGTGCTCCCCTGACAGGGGTAGGGCGCGTTGATGATTTGGCAAGGCAGGATGTGGGCCATCGTGGTGGGCGCGCTCGTCGTCGCTGTTGGGGCGCGTGCTGAGGACATTTGCGAAGGCCCCGTGGTGAGCAGGGGCTTTATGAAGCTAGAAAGAAGCCGTCGGCATACCCTCGAGCGGTGCGCAGCCGCAAAAGAACCAGCGCGCCGCCACCTGGTCCGTCGAGCGGCGCGTCACGACAGCGGCGCCGCCTGCGGCGGTCCGCCCAGCCTCCCACATCCACACCCGGCGCGAGGTGTGCCTTGTGCCGACACCCCTTGCATTGACAACGCAGCGCTGCTGCTGACAAGCACGCCCAAGGTCCCCCGCCGCCGCTCCACGTACAGTAGCGCCCCCTCGTCCATGCGTCTTTTGCAGCATCCGACCCCGCGTCAACCAATTCGATTAATAACTTATAAACCCAGGTGGAGCTGCAGCTCGAGTCCCAGGACGGCAGCTTCGTGGAGACGGAGTACGGCGTCGTCGGCGCGTTTGGCACGATCCCGTCGCTCAACGGCTCCCGCCCCGTCCGCCTGGTGGCAGCAGAGCCGCTGGACGCCTGCGGGCCGCTGGAGCAGCAGCTGGAGGGCGCGGTGGCCGTCGCGCGGCGCGGGGCGTGCAGCTTTGTCGCGAAATACTTGGCGGTGCTGGCGGCCGGCGGCAGCGCGCTGCTGATGTTCAACGATGCGCCGGGTGTGTGGCTCTTGTTTGTGCGTTGGTGTGTTTGCGGGGGTGTGTGGGGGGGTGTGGGTGAGGGGGCGTGCATCAGATTGTTGGGCATGTGAGTGTTGGGACGCACACACATGCTCTCCAGCGCACGTGCACACGCGTGCTGCCGATGCGCGGCGTGCTGGTGCAAGGGCGCGGATAGGGGGGGTCCGCCTGCCAAGCAGTGCGCAGCTGGCCCGCTCAGGGGCCGTAGTCGCCGCCCCTGCAGCTGTGGGGTGGCAGGAGCCGCGGCAGCGGGCCTGCTAGCCAGCCGACGCCTTGTCCCCCATGTTGTGTGGAGCACACCCTCTGTCGCATCAGTTGAGGCTCCCGCCCCACCTCCAACCCCTCACCCATATGCTCTCGGTTGGGGCCGCCTTTTTCCATCCCCTCCAAGGCTGCATCACAATGGGGGGCTCCCTCGACAACGCCACAGAGCCCGGCGACCAGAAAGTCAACGGCACGATCCCTGCGATCTCCATCGACCACGATCTGGGCGCCAAGCTGGTCAACCTCACGCGCGCGGGGCCTGTCGTCCTAATCAGCGTCGCGCTGCTCGATCTGCCGCCATTAGACGCGGGCGCGGCGCTGCTGTGGCTCATGGCCGTGCTAACGGTCGCTGGCGGCGCGCTGTGGTCGGGCCGCGACCACGCAGAGGGTGTTAAGGCGGCGGCGGCTGCCGGCGGCGACGCGGATGCGGCGCGGCGTGCGCGGGAGCGCGGCGGCGCGGGCGGCCCGGCGGGCGGCGCGCTTGATGTGACGGCGGCCGGCGCGGTCGCGTTTGTCGGGGTCGCGTCCGCGATGCTGCTGCTCCTGTATTTCTTCATGGACAAGGCATTCTTTTATTTCATATTGGGGGTCTTCACGATCACCTCCGCGCAGGCGATGGGGGTGGCGCTCGCGGCCGCCGTCGCCGCCGCTGCGCCCGCGCTCGCGGCGCGCGACGCGCTCGTGCCCTTCATTGGCCCCGTCCCGCTGCCGGCCCTCATCGCGGCCCCGCCCTCGCTCGCGACGGCCGCGGTGTGGGCCGCGTTCCGCGGCGCCGCCTGGTCCTGGCCGCTGCTCGACGCGCTGGGCATCTGCCTCATGCTGCTCGTGCTGCGCACGCTGCGGCTCGGCAGCCTGCGCGTCGCGTGCGTGCTGCTGCCGCTCTGCTTCCTATACGACGTCTTCTTCGTATTCATCCAGCCCCTGCTGTTCGGCGGCGGCGAATCTGTGATGGTCGAGGTCGCGCGCGGCGCCGGCGCCGACGAGGTCATGCCGATGCTGCTGCGCGTCCCGCGGCTGCAGGGCCCGCCGATCGCGCGCGGCGGCTACAGCATGCTTGGGTTCGGTGACATCATTCTGCCCGGCCTGCTGGTCGCGCTGATGCGGCGCGTCGACATAGACCTGCGGCTGCCGTGGCCGCGGGGATACTTTTTGCCGGCGCTGGCGGGCTATGGGGTGGGGCTCACCCTAACATACGTGGCCCTCGTTTTCAGCTGGTTTGGGGACCAAGGGCAGGTGGGCAGGCGCAGGGGGGGGGGGCCGTGTGCGGTGGGGTGGGGGTGCAAAAGGGCTGCGGCGGCGGCTGGGGCGAAGCAGGGGGCCACGCGCGCGCACACCGCGGCGCGGCGCTGCCTGCTGGGGCGCTCTGGCTGGGCTTGCCTTGGGGCGGCGTGGTGGGGGGGCGCACACCTCCTGGGTGGAGCTGGCGCGGCGCGTGCTTTGCCCATGCTTCCTGACTGATGATTGACCCGGGTCTGGGCGCGGGCTTTTGCTTGGAGGGGTTTCCACCAACAGCTGGCCTCCCTCTGCCCTCGCTTATCTATTGCCCAGCCCGCGCTGCTCTACTTGGTGCCCTGCACACTGGGCACGGTGCTGGCGCTGACTGCGGCGCGGGGGGACCTACGGCGGCTCTGGGCTGAGGACAGCAGCAGCGGCGGCGGCGGCGGCTGGGCGCTGCTGTTGCAGGAGGAGCCGGAGCCCGGCCCGGCGCAGCAGCAGCAGCGCGGCGCGGGCACGGGCGCAGGGGCGGCGGCGTGGCGGGCGGGCGGCGGCGAGGGGTGGCCGGGCGGCGCGGGCGGTGGCGGCGGCGCGCGGCACAGTCCCACGGGGAGCAGCACGCGGCTGCTGAGCAGAGGAGGGTCGCAGCTGGGCGGCGCTGTATAATCAGGTTCCTAGTGTCCCTGCCATAGGTAAACCTGTATATATAGCATTCCTCTGGATCTTCCCAGACATTGCCCCATGATCCTGCCCTGCATGCCGCCCTGGATCGGTGTCTGCGCGCCGTTGCGGCCTTGAAGGATTCACACTTCGAACCATGGTCATGGGAATGCACATGCTTTCTGCGGTACGCAGTGGCCATTCGCCCAATATAACTTGTAATCAATGTTCAAATCCGCGCACGTAGGCGTGCTCGGGGGTGTTGCTCCGCCTTCTATCGGCTCGGTGGGTGAGCGGCTCCTTTTGACCTTTGAGTGTGACAGGCGTGCCCACGTCCAAACGAAAAGTTCAACCAGCAGGTGATTGGTGTATGCTGTATCGTGAGATTTATACATAATTTCCATTGTGCAACGTGTCCCGGGCTTTGTCACTTTGATGTTCGCTTGCAACAAGATCGACACACAGCCGACCCAAGTGATACTCACCCCTGGGAGGCGCATCCAGCGGCATTAAACTCGTGTTTCACTGATTTCAGAACCCCACTGGCCGAATAGTGGTGCAAGTGCGGCTCAGCAGGCGGAGCCAAAAGCACTCGCGCGCCATGCAGCCTCCACGGGCTCACATGGGGCTCGCAGTCGCCTTTATGGCAATAATGATAGCGTATTCAGCGGCCACAGGCGCATCAGATGCTGGCGGCGGCAGTGGCGC
Source organism: Monoraphidium neglectum (assembly GCF_000611645.1). NCBI lineage: Eukaryota > Viridiplantae > Chlorophyta > Chlorophyceae > Sphaeropleales > Selenastraceae > Monoraphidium > Monoraphidium neglectum. The sequence continues at coordinate 6,779 of NW_014010479.1, forward strand.
CACGGCGTTCGACTGCACCCAGAGCTGCTCATTTGAGGTCAACCCAGCCTGCGGCGCCGACGGAGAGTGGTACCACAACGCCTGCCTTGCATCTTGCAGCGGCGGCGTGGCTCTTGCCTCAGACGCCTTGCTCTGCCAAGGTGAGGAGCGCGCGGGGTGCATGCAAATGTATGACAATCGACCTGGCCCAGCCGGGCCGGCATGGCGAGCGCAGCCACGTAATCAGCCCCCTGGGCCCCACCAACGCCCTGGCCCGCTCCGCCGGCTCAAACACGCCTTCCTGCCCCCTCCCTGCCCCACCCCGCCC
>NW_014010478.1:0-4174 GCF_000611645.1 Monoraphidium neglectum
ACGCGGGCGACGGCGAGGGCGGCAGCGGCGAGCACGACGGCGGCGGCGGTGGCGGCGCCGCGGGGGAGGTCCTCCCAAAACTCAGAGCCCCACAGCCACGCATCCGCGGCCGCCTCGCTCGCCACCTCGGCCGCGTCTGCGGCGGCGGCGAGCAACGCTTCTGCAGCCTCCGCCACGCCACCGCCTTGGGGCTGAGCCTGCGCCGCCGCCGCCGCGCCGCCGTCGTCGGCGCGCAGCACGGCCATAGGCTGCGGGCCTTCGGCCAGGCCCCTGCGCTGGCCTGGCTGGCCGTCGCCGCCCTGCATGGCGTTGACCAGCTGGCCCGCCGCTGTTGAATCTGCGGGCTGGCTTGCCGGCACCACCGGCAGCAGCGCCTGCGCCGCGGCGGGCTGCTGCACCGCCAACGGCACCGGCTGCGATTGCAGCACGGGCTTGGCGGGGGCGGCGGCGCCGGGGGCAGACCCTTTGGCGCCCATCCCTGCCAGCAGCTGGTTCACCGCGTCTGGATTGGCCCCGGGCGCCGCCCGCACGGGCGCCGACGGCACAGCCACCGGCGCTACCGGCACGGGCGCTGCTGGCACGGGCACAGGCGCAACCGGCACGGGTGCAGGCTGTGTCTGGATCTGTATCGGCACCGGCTGCGCATCTGGCGGCACGGCCGCTGGCGGCACGGCCGCTGGCGGCACGGCCGCTGGCGGCACGGCCGCTGGCGGCACAGCCGCAGGGGGCACGGCCGCTGGCGGCACAGCCGCAGGGGGCACGGCCGCTGGCGGCACTGCAGCCGCCGGCGGCACGACGGCCGCAGGCGGCACGGCCGCCGCTGGTGGTACGACCGCCGCCGGCGGCACGGCCGCCTTGACGTCTGGTGTGGCTGTCGCTGCGGCAGCGGCGGTCGCGGCGGGCGCCGCCCCTCCAATGACGATGGGCGCGGATGTCGCGGCCGGCGGTGCGGGCACCGGCGCGGGGCAGTCGCGCGCCGCGTCCCTGGCGGCTGGGTCTGGGTTCTTGCCGTCTGAAGACGCAAGCACGCCGTCAAAGCGGCCTGGCGGGGCGCGGTGGAGCGGGGCAGCAGGCACAAGGTCAGCAAAGTCGGGGTGGCGTGGGCTGAAAGACACCTGGGCCTTGCCAACCAATCAGGTCGTAGGATCACCTATCCTACGTTCTGCGGCACCTGACAGTATCGCACACTCCTCTTGTTACTTGGGTTGTGTGCTCGCGTGCGCGCACGCAAATGCGCACGCGCACGCGCGTGCGTGTTTGTGTGTGTGTGTGTGTGTGTGTGTGTGTGTGTGTGTGTGTGTGTGTTTGTGTGTGTGTGTTGTGGTGCGCAGGCACGTGTACAAAAGGCCTCACCTTGCACCACCAAAGCATACTTCTGTGTCCCCGCCTTGGCGATGACGCGGGCCCCCGACACCTCAATCTGGGCAGGGCCCAGGGGGATGTCTTTCACGCGCTCGACCTGCGAGAGCAGGCCCGCGGGGGGGGGGGGGGGAGTACGACATTGAGTCCACGTCCGCATCAATTTTGTCAGGAAGATCGAGCTTGGATTGAGGGCGTGACAAGCCTGTCGCCTGCTGGCCTTGGGCTGTCAGCGTGACGGCTGAGGGGTTGCCTGCTCCAAAACCCAGACCAGCCGGCCTGCAGGTGATGCGGCGGGCTCCGCGCCCGCGCCGCAGGGTCACATTCCCCCCGACACCGGCACGGCGTCCTCACGCCGCCCTTGACCTGCCCCGCACGCACCGTGTTGAGGTTGTCGTGCCACCCGTTGCCGCGCAGCTTCAGGCCTTGCGCGCGCGAGGGTGTAACCACCAGGTCAAGATCGTTCTGCAGGGTAACCCCCGCCGCGGGTGACGCAGGCCAGTCGTACCTGGATGCAGGGAAAATAGTTACGAGTGCGGGGTTTGAATTGTACAAAAAATATAAGAGCCAGGAGGAGCGCATGCGCGCGTGCACAAACAGACAGTTGGCAACGGTCCCGCGGGCCGCTGACAGGGCACGCGAGCGGGGGCGAGAGTCAGGCGCAAGGGAGAGTGGAGCAAGCTGGCAGCGCAAGAAGACCAGGGAGCTGCGGTGGCCGCAACCCCGGGCGCGAGCACGGGCGCAGCCACGTACCAGGTGAGCGTGATGGTGGTCGGGCCGGTGACAGTGATGCAGTACCTGTGGGTTTCGCCCTCATTCAAGCCAGCCAGGTCGATAACCTGTGATCGGTGGGCCGTCAAATCCACGCAGGGCGGCGTTTAGGGAAATGGGTGCAAGTGGAGGCAGGGGTTGGGGCGTTTGCGATGACAGGTGACCAAAGCCCCGCAGCGATGCGGCAGCGCTTTGCTGCCAGGCAGGATTTTAGCGGCAGCGAGCGGCGGCGCGCAGGCGTGGCGGAGGTGGCGGCAGCGGTGGGCGGCAACGCGCGAGCTAGGCAAGCGTCAGAGCCAGGAGGGAGGGAGGCAGCCGAGTGTGGCGCAGCGGGGGCGCCGCCCTCACCTGGATGCGCCAGCCCGCAGGGGACACGCCGCTGACCGGGATGGCGCGCGTGAGGTTCAGGCGGCCAAAGCCCTGGCGGAAGCTTGGGGAGGGCTCCAGCGGCAGGCTCAGCTGCGGGCGGGGAGGAAGAGGGGGACAGAGGGGGTGGTGTCCAGTCGTGAGGCAGCAAGCCATGAAACATGGTGGGCGGCTTTCATTCCCAGCACGCACACGCTCTTACAAGCACGCACACGCTCTTGCAAGCACGCTCACACGCATGATCGCGCTCGCACACGTACGCGGGCGTGCACACACTTCCCTCCCTCCCTCCCTCTCTCTCTCTCTCTCTCTCTCTCTCTCTCTCTCTCTCTCTCTCTGCCTCTCTCTCCCTCTCACTCTCTCACACGCAGACACACACAAACACGCACGCGCGCACATACACTCCCGCACATATACCCCCCACCTCACACACACACCACGCAAATTAAGAAACGCTGATGTCACTCCACAGCCACACGCGCATCTCCCCATCCTCATCCCTGTGCCAATCAAAGCCCATCACGCGGCCGCCCCCAAGCGCACCTCTGTGTACCCCAGCATCTCGCTGGTGCCCCCCACCAGCGCCGCCTTCAGCAGCACCCCCGACGGCGTGAACGCGACGCCCGCGCCCTTGCTGCCAGACGGGTAGAACCCCGCCATGAAGTACTGCCGCGCCAGCGCCGCGCTGCCGGCCACCACCGGCGTTGCCATGGACGTTCCCTGCTTGCGCATCGTGCGGCACGAGTCGATCGCGCCGGTGTACTGCCCGTCGGAGTAGGCTGAGGTCAGGTCGCCGGGCGCGACTATGTCGGGCTTGAAGCGGCGGTCCGAGGTCGGGCCGAACGAGGAGTACGAGGCGATGTCCTCGAAAGACGGGCAGTCGCAGACCTCGTGCTTGCTGAAGGTTACGTACGCGGTGTTGGTGCCGACGGCGACGTACTGCCGCAGCTGCTGCGCCATCGACAGCGGGATGCCGCCGACGGGCAGCAGGTCGGGCGCGCCGTCGCGCGGGATGATCTGGTAGCCGCTCTCCTGCCGCGTGGCGAGCAGCAGCGCAAGCGCGCCGCCGGCCGAGGCTGTCTGGATCTTGGTCGCGAGGTTGCAGCCCGCCGACCGGATCGCGACGAGCACGCCGCCGCGCGCCGCCTCGGCCGACCCCGGCGTGCACGCCGCGCCGCCGTCGGTCGCGCCGGCGAGCAGCAGGCGCCGCCCGAAAATCGAGTCGAACTGCGGGCCCCAATCAGTGCCGACGACGCGCCAGTTCAGAGTCAGCGTGTCGCTGCCCTGGGGGGCGTCGGGCGCGTTCATAATCTCGAGCCGCACGTTGGCGACGGGCGCGCCCAGCCGCCGGCTGTACTGCCGCCGCCACGACATGGTCGCGCCGACCGCGACACCGTTCTTGGCAGTGGCCGGTGACGTCACCGTGGTGGGCAGGTCCTGGTTGCTGCCGTAGTTGCCCGCTGCAAAGACAGCGAGGAAGTCTGGGTGCTCGAACAGGAACTTGTCGGCTGTGGAGGCGGACTCGTCGTATGTCGCCACACTTGAGCCCCAGGAATCTGTATTTGTTGTTGAATGGTGTGTGTGTTTGTGACAAAGAGAGGGAGAGAAAGAGAGAAAGAGTGTGTGTTTGCGTGTGTGTGTATGTGTGTGTGTGTGTGTGTGTGTGTGTGTGTCAAAG
>NW_014010478.1:6204-8066 GCF_000611645.1 Monoraphidium neglectum
GCTCCAGGTCGCCGTCTGTTATCGAGGCAAACCGCACGCCCACCAGCACCCGCCCCTCCGGCCCGCTGCCGCCGCTGCCGCTGTCCCCGAGCGCCCGCGCCGGGAGGCCGCCGCGGGCGCCGCGCGGCACGGCGCGCAGCTGGCGTACGACCGGGTGCGCTAGCACCGCTGCGTGCGCCGCGAGCTCGAGCCCGCCCGGCGCTCCCTCCACCTGCTGCTGCCCCTGCTGCGTCTCCCGCCGCTCCTGCTCGTCGCCGCCCGTCTCTTCGCCTTCCGGGGGTCCGAGTTCCAGGCTGCGGGAAAAGTGCTGCTCCTCCAGCTGGCGCTGCTGCTGCTGCTGCTGCTGCTGCTGCTGCTGCTCATCAGTTGGTGTAGCAGCGGCAGGCTGCTCGCCGCCCACCTCCAGGTCGCCAGCCGCCGCCAGGCCGGCGTCGCGCAGCACCTGCTTTGCCGCAGACAGCACCTCTTGCAACTCGGGAGACACCTTGTAATGCGGCGCAAACGGCACCTGCAGACGCCGGCAGCAGGGGCAAGGCGTCTGCTGAGGCCCTTGCTTGGGTGGAGCGGTTTGTATGACACGCTACTCCGTGACCATTCAAGCTTAACACGTGCGAACAACTTGTGACTGTTGCGAGCAGCACTGTCTGCTTGAGGCGGCGTCAGGCGGTCGCCACCGCAGCCGCAGCAGTGGCAGCGGCGGCACCCGCTCCCGCTGCCCCAACGACCGGAGTTATGCGGCTTGTTCTGCCTGAAAAAGCAGCCTCTCACCACATTGTGTCCAGCCGCTGCTGCCGTTGCTTCAAAACCGGGTGCGGCAAGCACAAGCCAGGCGTCGTCGGGAACATACTCGCTCCACACCGCTCCCTGCGCCTCCAGCCGCTCCAGCAGGTCTGTCGCTGACTTTCCCGTGGTGCCTGCAATGCAAATGGATACCAATGAGCGCCAGTAGAACGATCGACACCGCGCGGCCGTGCCCGAGTCCGGCACGAGTCACTGCGATCTATCCCGCGGCCCACCTGCAGCCAGCTGCAGCAGGTACTGGTTCCGACCGCATAACGGACCCCATCTGGGATCTTTGCACGTCTCTTGCCGCGCCTGCAGCAGCCTGCGACCCAAGTCGCTCCTGCAAGGGCCAAAGAGGGAAAGAAGGTGAGACCTCCGAGGGGTCTAGCCCGGGGGCCCAAACGCGGGTGAGACATGCGTCCAACGCTAGGGAAATGGTGCTTTTACGTCTCACGCCTCATGCTGACGCCTTTCAGCAAGCTGCAGGCTCACCGCGACTCGTCCCCAGTGATTGTGGCGGTCCTCAAGAACACGGCCGCCCGGGAGCCTGAGCATAGGTGCAAGAGCACCACCCCAAGCACCCAGAGGGCCTTCCAGCTCGCCATGCTGGACGCCCTGCGGGCTTCACAGTTCTCAGTCGCTGTGCGCTATTGCTGATGCCGTCATTTCGCGCGTCTGATACCTATTTTTAGGCGAAGGAATAGTTTGGAAGCCGTATGCGATTTCGGCGTGTTCAAACACGTTGAGCCGGCACGGAAACCACAAAGAAATCGTCTGTGTGAGAGCGAGTCAGGCCCGCCGTGACTCGGAAGTTTGGAAAGGTCAATGCGCCGCCACGCAGTTGTATAACTTACCCAAACACGATAAGAGCTAGGAACACCCTCCGAGCAGCTGGGGCCTTGGCAGCGGTGAGACGGATGGCGCCGCCAGGAAAAAAAAACGGCGGAACGTACCTTCACTGGTTCTGCGAGCGGCGCGGAGGCTGCTGCTTTTGAAGGTGCGTGCCGTGCAAGTCAAGGTCATACGCACCGAGCGTGCTGCTAGGACATCATACATCAACATGCTGTCCCAATGGGTGA
>NW_014010477.1:0-5116 GCF_000611645.1 Monoraphidium neglectum
GCGCGACACCAGCGCGCGATGCGCTCGGCGGCGGCGGTGATGCAGGCGCCGTCCACGTGGTGGCTGAAGCTGCGAAGCACCTTCACAGCCCTGTGGCTGCTGCCCGCCTCCGTAATCAGGCTCATCACGTATGCCGCTGCCGCGCCGCCCCCGCGGCCTGCGCCGCCCGCGCCGCCGGTGGTCGCAGGGGCGCCCGCGCCCGGCGGCGGGAGGGTTGCGGGCTCCATAAACGCCGACCGCTGCTGGTATCGGTTGTGATGGTGGTGTTGGTGCTGCTGCTGTTGCTGCTGCTGCTGCTGCTGCTGCCGCCCTGGAAGAAGCTGCTCGGCAGCTAGCTGGGCCTGCTGCGCCCAAGGCGACGTCAGCTCCCGCAGCAGGTTATCCAGCCCCTTGCCCTGCTGCTGCTCCCTGGACCCATGGCCCCACCCAACATGCTTCGCACGCGGCGACGGCGCCGCAGCAGCAGCAGCCGCCGCGGCCGCCGCCGCGTCCGACCCCGGCCTGTGCTGCAGGAGTGACACCTCCCACGCCAGCTGCTGCCTCAGCAGCTGCTGCATCACCTCGCCGTCCCCGGGTGCTGCGAGCAACAGGGCGCCGCCGGTGCTGACGACAGACAGGCTGCTGCCGCCCTGGCCGGCGTGGCGGGGGCGTGGACCCATGGCGGCCTGGTGGATGAGATTGTCCATCATCCCGCCAGACGGCAGCCTCTGCTGCTGCTGCTGCTGCTGCTGCTGCTGCTGCTGCTGCTGCTGCTGCTGCTGCCGCCGCTGCTGCTGTCGCTGCTGCTGCCGCCGCTGCGGCTGCTGCTGCTGCTGGTGCTGCTGGTGCTGTTGCTGCTGCGGCAGTGGTTCCAGCGTCTCCAGGGCCTCGCCAGCCGTGGCAGTTGCCGCAGGTACGGCCTCGGGACTGCTACTGCTACTGCTGCTGCTGCTGCCGCTGCTGCTGCCGCTGCTGCTTCCGTCGTCCTGCATATGCACAAATTCAGCGCCCACATGCTGCCCTGCAGCCGGGTGTTTGCTGCCGCTGGCCTCTCCGAAGAGCCAGGCCTCGCCACTGCCCGGCCGCAGCTCCCCGCCGCTTGGCAGGCAGGCCTCCACTCCTGCGCTGCCCGCCACGCGGCCGCAACCGCCCACGACGGCGGCATCGCCGGCGGCGGCCTGCTGCCAAAGCGCGTCCAGGCGGGCCGCGGGCGCCGCCTCCGCATTGTGGCTGGGGTGCACGTCAAGGTGTGCTGCCGCGGCGCCGCGCCGCATGCGGCCCAGCACCTCTTGCGCCCTCTCACTACTCCGATCCCTGGCGGCCGCCGCGTGCGCGACACGCAGCAGCTCGCCCGGCGTCAGCGGCCCGCGCCATTCTGGGCGGCGCGCGGGCGGCCACCGCTGAGTGAACAGCGCGCGGGGCGCGTAGCGCTGCGAGCCCACTAGGAGCTGCGTTTCGGTAGGAAGCGAAAGCTTGTTGCGGACTGCATTGACCGACAGGACGCCATTGTCTGCGCTGCTGATGAGGCGCGTTGACCGCGGAGTTGACCGGTCTGCGAGGTCGTCCATCAGAGCGCGCTGCTGCCGCACCGGCGACGCCGCCAGCTCGACTAGGAGCGCCACCACGCTCGGCGCGTGGCGCGGCGCGGCCCGCGAAGCGTCGACGCGCGGCGGGGCGGGGGGGCTGGCGCCAGCGGCCTGGGGGGGCTGCGCGGCAGGGTCCACTTCGCAGGCTGCCGCGCCATCGTCGGTGAAGAGCGGCGGCTGGCCGTCCTGCTGCTGTTGCTGCTGCCCCTCGTCCAGCCCAAAATCTTCCTCAATCATGGACGCTCCTTTCTCAAGCGCCGCGGCCTGCTGCTGCTGCGGCTGCTGCTGCTCCTGCAGCAGCGTCTGCTGCGCCTGCTGCTGGGCCCCCGTTGCTCGGGGAGCTTCCATCTGCCGCGCCGCGCTCCTGAGCGCTTCGAGAACGCCGTCGGGCTCCTCGGGCCCATCAGATCCTCCAAACCACGCAGGCGCTTCCGCCGGCCCCACCTCTGCGGGGCCGGCGGCCACCTGCTGCCCCACAGCCACCATTTGCAGCCACTGCTGCAACACGGCCGCATGACTCCCCCCCGCCTCGAGCTCAGCCGCTTCTGTCGCAAGCGCCGCCGCCTCGGGCGCGCCCGCCGCCTCGTGCCGCTGCCGCTGCTCCAGCGCCTGCTGCGCCTGCTGCGCCTGCTGCGCCTGCTGCGCCTGCTGTGCCTGCTGCGCCTGCTGCTGGGCCGCCTTCGCTCCGGCAGCGCCCATCTGCCGCGCGGCGCTCCTGAGCGCTTCGAGAACGCCGTCGGGCTCCTTGGGCCCATCCAATCCGCTAAACCACGCAGGCGCTTCCGCCGACCCCACCCCTGCGGACCCCGCTGCCACTTGCTGCTCGTCGGCCACTGGAGAGGCGCTGCCCGCCGCCGGGCCGGGGCCGGCGGGGGGCGGCTCTATCGCAGGCTTGGGCTCCAACTCTGCATGTTGCTGGTGCAGCGTGTGCGCCGCGTGCGGCGGGGGCCGCGCGTGCGACTTGGCCGGCTTAGTCTTGTGCGTTGCCTCCCTGGCTTGGGGGCGGCTGGGGGGCCGGGGGCCGCATTCCGCGAGTGCCAAGAGCACAGACTCCTGCGCTTCTCTTTGGCGCAATGCCTCCGCCTCTTGCAGAGATGACTGAAGGCTGTCAAAGGAAGCCGCCTCTGCGCCGCCGCCGCCGCCGATCGGGCTTAGGGGCTTCAGGATTTGGACGTGCCGGCGTCGCTGCTGCAGCTGTTGCTGCTGCCGCTGCTGCTGCCGCTGCTGCTGCTGCTGCTGCTGCTGCGGCGGCGGCGGCAGCAGCGGGGGTGGTGGAGCCCGCGCCTGCCATGTAAATTGTGGCCCTTCCGCCCCACCCGGCAGCTGCTGCGACGACGGCACGGCCTCTGCAGCTGCCTCGTCCAAGGGGGCTGCAGGCGTGGCAAGATCCTCTCTGGCTGGCGCTGCCGCGGCGGCAGTGGGACACCTGCATTCATGACCGGCGGCCTGCTCAGCGGCGGATGCATGGAGCACCGCGTCGTCTGCATCGCTGGGGTCGCCGGGGCTGCTTTCAGCACTGGCCAGGCTGGCGCCGCACAGCCGGCGAGAGGCGTGGCTGGCCAGCAGCTGCTCGAGCAGCTTCGCAGCTGCCACCAGGCAGGCCGCACGGGCCTGTGAGGTGGTCGCGATCGGAGCAGCTCGCGTGGGCACACTGGGCTGGCGCAGTGTTTGGCGGCTGGCAACGGGAGTGGGCACGCAATGGACCCAGTGCACGAGTGCGCATGCAGCCCAAGAGGTGCACACCTGCCCTCCAGCGGCTCGGACGCCGCATGTCCGCAGCATAGCTGCTTTTCTACTGTGCTCTTCTACGCCATCACCACATTCCCCGGCAGCGCGCTGCTGTCACTGCTAGTGAGTTGATCACAGCTGACTTTCGGCAACGTATGTCTATCGTCTGGGATTTCAGCGAGACGAGATGTTTGCTATGAAACTCTCGCGACCGATTTCGTGAGATCTTCAGCTCCCTGATAGTCACCGATCTGGCAGCGCGCACGCCTAGTCTCCCGTATGTTGTGGGGCGTCCGCTTCATATGCATGTGCGATATGGTCCCCTAGCGCATTTGCATTGGACTGGCGCGCACCCCCGCCACCTCAACGTGCTGCATGCCCCTCATGCCGCCGTGCATGCGGGTGGACATGCGCAACGCCTGGCAGGAGAGCGCAGGGCAGCTTGCCGCGCATACACAGACATCGGCATCAATGAAGACGACGATGATGACGACCTGCTTCCTTTTTCGGCGGCGGAGGAGCCTACGTCTGCGGATGGCGCAGCAGCACCTGGCAATGGCACTGGACCCCGCTCCACTCCAGGCGAGCAGGCACGGCTTGGGGCCACGGGCCTCAAACCTCAGAGGCAGTCAAGGGGTGAAGGAGGGTTTGGTCGGCGGCAGGAGCAGCAGCAGCAGCAGCAGCAGCAGCAGCAGGGGCGGCGGCAGCAGCAGCAGCAGCAGCAGCAGCAGCAGCAGCGGCAACAGCAGCAGTGGCGGCAGCAGCCGCAGCTACAGCAGCCTCAGCAGCCGCACCCTCAGCAGGAGCACCAGCCGCAGGAACAGCCGGAGCAGCGGCAGCAGCAGCAGGAGCAGCGGCAGCAGCAGCGGCGGTCCGTGCAGCGACAAACACAGCGAAAACGTGACCAAGACGAGCAGCAGCAGCAGCAGCAGCAGCAGCAGCAGCAGCAGCAGCAGCAGCAGCAGCATCTGCAGCAACAGTCGCCGCTCGTGCAGCGGCACCATCTGCCAGAGCGGTCCGTGCGGCAGCCTAAAAGTCACAACGGCAGCGGCAAGGGCAACGATAGCGGCAACAACAGCGGGCCGCCGGCCCATGTGGCAGCCAACACGAAGGCCCGCGCGTTGCTCGAGGCGGCCGCGCCAGGGGATGCTCAGGCAGTCGCCATGCAGCTGTCCGGAAGCTGCGAGGAGGTAGCAGCCGCCCTGCAGCTGCTCGCCGCCGCCGGCCCCCTGACAAACGCCGGCCGCCGGCGCGGCGGGCGCGCCCCTTTGCATGCAAGCTCGGGCTCGGGCACGGATGGCGGCGGCGGCCGCGGCAGGGAGGAGGAGACGGAGGCTGCGCGGCAGCTGCTGGCCGAGCTCTTGGTCGAGGCGCTCGTGGCGGAGGCGCCGGCGCCGGCCGCAGCACTCGGGGATGGCACGCGCGCCTTGGGGCGGCCCGCGCATCCCGCAGCTTTAAAGGCGCCCCGCACCTCAGAGGCACCCGCGACGCTGCTGCTTTCTGGTGCGCCCGCCGCGCCCCTGGCAGCAATCTGCCTCAGCTTAGGCCGCCTCCGCCTGTACAACGCGCGGTGCGTCGCGGCCCTCGAGGCGAGGACCGGGAAGCTGCTGGGCAGCTGCACGCCGAACCAGCTCGGGCAGCTGTCGCAGGGGTTTGCGGACCTGGGGCACGCGCCGGGCGCGCCGTGGCGTGCGGCGTTCGTGGCGGCGTCGGGGGCGGCCCTGGGAGGGTTCAACGAGACGCAGCTCCTCAGCATAGCATCCGCCTTGCTGACCTGGCGGCGCGGCGGCGTCGACGGCGGCGGCGGCATCGGCGGCTATGGC
>NW_014010477.1:5585-7551 GCF_000611645.1 Monoraphidium neglectum
GGCCGCCGCTTTGAAGGCGGCTTGCCGTTGGCGCTGGTGCCCGGCCTGGCGTCCGCAGGCGGCGGCGGCAGCAGGGGTTGGGCGGCGGACGAGCGGGCGGAGGAGGGCGCGAAGCTGCCCGGCGCGTGGCTGGACGGGTTCTGCCGCTCGGTGCAGCGGCTGGCGCCAGCGCTGGGGCCGCCGATGGCGGCGCGGCTGCTGGGGGCGGCGGCGGGGTTGGGGGTGCGCGCCGGCGCCCAAGGCGGCGGCGGTGGCGCCGAGGGAAGCTTTTGGTTAGATGAGCCCGCCGCGGGGCGGCAGCGCGGCCGTGCGGAGGACGGCGGCGGCGGCGGCGGCGCCGGCGCGGCGGCGGCCATGCTGCGTGTACTGCTGCCCCGCTGCGAGCAGCTGCTGCCCGACTTCCGCCCGCGGGAGCTGTGCGACCTGCTCACAGCGCTCGCGGCCATGGATGCGGCGCCGCTGCTGCCCCCGTCGCTGCCGCGGGTCGCGCTGCTGCAGCTGCAGCTGCAACTGCCGCTTTCGGGGGGCCCGGAGATCGTGGACACCCTGTGGGCGCTGAGGCAGCTAGGCATATGCCCATACGCCCACCTCGGCCCGGAGGCCCCCGCCTTTGGCCGACCAGCTCTTGCATCAGTGGAACGGCCCCTGCAGGCAGTCTCCTTTGACAGCCGCGGATCCCCGGGCGCAGCCGCCGCCGGAGGGACATCCGGGGCGCCGCTGGGCGCAGGCGGCGCCGCATGGGTCGATGACGTCATTGTTCGGCTGCACGCCACTATGCCGTCGCTGGATGCCCGGCGCCTCGCGCGGCTGGGGGCGATACTGGGGTTCCTGCTGCGCCGCCGCCCGCCGCGCGCGTGGCTGTACGAGTACTACCAGCGCCTGCGCGTTGAGGCGGCCGGCATGGCGCCCGGCGATCTGGTGATCTGCCTCGAGGGGCTGGCCGAGGTTAGGCTGAGGCTCGACGACGAGGTGCTGAGCCGCGTCGCCGCGGCCTTGCGCGCGGGGCTGGGGGCGTCGGGCGCGGCGCTGCTCGCGCGCGCGGTGGCGGCGCTGCGGCGGATGTACGGGAAGCTGCCGGGGCGGAAGGCGCAGCAGCTGGTGGAGGAGATGGAACGGCGGAGCAGGTGGCAGGGGTGAGGCGCAGCTGGCCGTGGCGGCCAGTCCGATTGCACCTTCACTCCATTTGCCGGGTGATCACCCTGTGTGCCTGCCAAGAAATCCCTCTTGTGTTGTGGTCTAAATGTGAGCACGAGCAGGTTGCTCCTGATTGTGGAGTGCGCCGTGATGCAGTGTTCAGGCAACTGTTGTGCTGCTGAGATAGGCAGCTGCCACTTCCCTGTGAGCGGCCCCTCTATCGCGTGTGTGTGCATGCGCGCGTGTGAGTCCGTGTGCTCTGTTCTTAGCCGCTCGGCACGCGGCGTGAGTCTTTCAAGCGTTTCTGTCTTGGGGTCAATGCAACCGATCTTTCGGCGTCTTATAAGGCTGGCCGTTCTGGCTCAAACTGGCGGCCTCAAAGCTGTGATACTGGTAGCCGCAGCGGCGCCCCTTCGCCCTGAAGCAATTGTTTGGCGGCAACGGGAAACAATCAGATGTCCCTAGACCCGCCCTAGCTTGTGCATGCAGTCAGCTTACAGCCTGCGCGGCCACAAATCATGCCAACTGTGGTTGACTGGCGGTCAAACGCAACACGGCCCGCACGCAGTTCTCTCGCAGTGGCGGCGCCGGCCGCTGCCAGGGATCGCAGGGCTGACACAGCAGCACAGCCCGGCCCGCCTCCCTTTCTGAAGGGAGGGCGCGGGTCGGGAGGCAGGCCGCGGCCCTTCCCGGCAGCCAACAAGTGAGACGCATCCTGAAGCCCAGACCGGGGTCCAGGCAGCAAAGCAAGTTCACACACACTCACAAAACACAGGGCCCGCCGGCAGAGCCGGGCGCGGCTCGAGCCGTCGCGCGACGGCCGCCCATCACC
>NW_014010476.1:0-7079 GCF_000611645.1 Monoraphidium neglectum
GGTCCGGTGGGGTGGGTTGCGCGGGAAGCGGGATGGTCAACAGGGCGGGTGGCTGGGCCTGGCGGCGAGGGCTGCAAGCTGCACGCGGATCGCAGACTTCGCAGCTGCCACAAATCGCAGACGTGCACATGCATTCATGGACTGGTTGGGCATTTCCTGATCCCCGGCCTGCAACGGTCCGTGACGTCAACTGCCCCACCAGGCCCTGCCTCCTACCTTGAACGAGCAGCCCTCCACCTTAGCCATCCACGCGCGCGAGCGCACCGAGTTGCGCAGGCTGCTGGGATAGCGCTCCTGCGGCGGCAGCAGCTGCACCACCGCGTGGAACGACTGCACCTGAGGAGCACGTGCGGTTTGGGGCCATGGATGCCATCAAAACGGCTGAACTGCGACATGCCCCGCAGGTTTGGAGCGGCAGCGAGCGCCCCGCGCGCCCCGATCATGCACCAGGGCAAACCCCATGGGCGCCCTGCCCCCAGCCGCTCTGCACAAGCTCACCTGCGGCGGGTTTGCGGCGGTGTTTGCTGCGTAGTAGCCCATGTGCATGAGCACCGCCACCATGTCGCTGTCGTCAGTGTAGACGCCGTCACCCCACAGCTGCCGCGACTTGACCTGTTTGTTGTGGCCCGTGCAGTCGTCCGCTGGGATGATCACCTGGCAAAGTGTGTGTGTGTGTGTGTGTGTGTGTGTGAAAGTGAGTGTATGTTGTAATTGTGTACGTGTGTGTGTGTGTGTGTGTGTGTGTGGAGGGGTGTGTGTGTGTGTGTGGAGGTGGGCCGGGGGGCGTGCGCGTGTGCGTGTGCGTGTGCGTGTGCGGGTGTGTGTTACGTGTGCGCGTGCGCGCCCAAGAAGGCGGGCGTGTGAGCAGGTGTGGGGTAAAGCGGAGGTGTGCCAAGCCAACTACGGTGTGCATGCACGCATGGCAGCTCGGTCATAGCGGCCAGCCCTGTCGACACATTGGTGCGCGGCTGGCAGGGCGTGCCCTCTTCCAGCGTTGCGCAGGTTGTGCTCAAAAGGTGCAGGTTTGAGCTCCTGCCCAGCCGCACTGCTTGTAATTCTTCAGCCGGAGGAGGGTGGCATCCCGTCTGCGCGCCCAAACTGCGCGCCGCACGAGCTGGCCGCTGGCTGCTGGTAATACGCAGCTGCTGCATGAACCCCTGCCCCTGGCCCCTGTCCGTACGCACCTCGACCCGCGTGCGTCCAGCATTGAAGTGTGCCAGCAGGTCCCGCAGCGGCCGCCCATTCCGGTACTGCACAGTGGGCAGCTTTTCTGCGAGACAGCACGGTGCGGCACCCGGCCAGCACGGCTGTTGACGGGCCTTTGTTGTGCGAGCGCTTGCTGCATGCTGCGGTGGCTGCAACGTGGCCGACTCTGGCATGAGCTGCAGGCGAGTTGTAGCTCCTAGGCATAAGGCAACCTCCCACCGCAGTCCGCGGCCCCTCGCAGCTGCAGCCTGCACCAGCCGCATGCAGCAGGCCCAGCAGCCGCTGCTGTCCGCCGTCCAGCTGCAACCAACGTCCTGTTCCCGCTGCTCGCGCGCACCTCTCTGCGACAGGAGCTTCACCGATGCCGGCGCCCCCTGCAGCACGGGGTGCCAGGCAATGCGGCGGCGTTCGAACAATGCTGACGCAGAGGGCACGCGGTGACCGCGTCAGGCAGGCGAGGCGAGGGTGTCACAGCGCCCGGGTCTGCCCAGGGGCCTCGTGTATTGTTCAGCATATCAGTCAGCCTTCCGAAAATTTGCTTTGCACCATGGACGGGCAGCTGAGATCGCCCGTAGCCCACACCACCCTCGATAGACGGTTGCGTTGCCACAGCTATGGCCAGCCCACCTGAGGTCCGGGGGTGAGCCGTTGGAGCTTCGCAGCTGGTTGTCCCGGCACAACCGCTGGGCTGGCCGCTCTCTTGCTGGCCATCACGTCCCGCTTTGCGATCTGGCGCGACCGCAGGGCCCAGAGCTACGGTGAGCTATCAACGACTCTATCTACGCCTCCAGGATGGCACCGGCCATACGGTGAGACTGCCAGCGAGGCCCCTTCAGCGGTGTGGAGTCGGGTTGACCTGTGGTAAGAAGGGAGTAATGCGTCTGTGCAGCCAGTCGGGATGTTTGGAATGTGGGGTGTGAGTGTTCGTTTGGAGCTCGAGGCACTCGCACATTGCGCCAGGCCGACTGAGCTGCCGCGAGCCCTTCTCACCTCCCCTTGACAGTAGCACCTGTATTATGTAGCGCCGTATAGTTTACTCCGCATCAGCAGCCAACCGCAGCCGCTGGCACTGTTGTGCATGGATCATTCACGCCCGGCTTGCTGGTGACAAGAAAGGTGTGTTCTCTTTGCTTTGTGTTACCCAGGGCGTTTGCAGCGGCGGCGGGTTCCAACAAGGTCTACTTATCTGCTGGTTGATGGCCTGGGTGCGCGCGACTGCCGCTACTAAGGTGCAGCTGGCCAATTCAGGCCAGAGTGCCGGCCATGCACCTGGGTGCGTGGCACCCGGTGCAACCTGGGTTGGGCGTTAAGGCACCTGTGCACATGCAGCCAGGCATTGGCGACGATTGAGTTGGCATACCAAAACCATGATTGCCGAGCGAATTGTATCAATTGATCAAGCATCTACAGAATTATTTCAGGCGAGGAAGATTGATCAAATTGGAAGGGTCGCATTGGAGCAGGTGCACCGTGTGCATACAAAAGGCAAATTCAACTCTTAATTCATTAAACTTCAAGCATTTCCAGTGCTGAGAAGGGCACATGGCAACGGGGAGCGGCTCGGGCTGTCGGGTCAGGGCGGATGTTTGGTGGTCCCTGCACACGTCTGCCGCAATGGCGAGACGTGCAACCACGAGAAGCTTGTGTGCCAACCACCCTTGACTAAAAAGATGCTATCACGATTTTGTCCCCTTTTTCCACCTGGCCACGTTGTAGCTGATGCAGCTTGCACCACCAGAGCAATCCATGTTGAGTCACTCAGTCCAGATCAGCGCAACCGGGAGGAGAGCGTGCAAGAATGTTCTCGGCCGAAACAACTCGCATCTGGTGTGTCAGCCTCGCGTGAAGTCGTCTTGTCGTCTTGCCCTGAGAAAGAAAGTATTTTTGCTGGATTCCAGGGACGAAGCAAAAGAGTTCACAGAAAGTCACGAAGTGACCGGTACATAGAAAATATTGAGCTTGTGCGAGCCGTAGCTGGCGAGCACCAGAGGTGTAGAGTAGCAGCAGCAGTAGCTGCTGCTGCTGCTGCTCCTGCTCCTGCTGCCGCAGCGCCACCTGGGGATGGCCACGGTAGCCGCGCCAGGTTTGTGCTGCACAGTGGGAGCACCCTTCTGCTTGATCTTCGATTATGCAATGCCTGAACAAGCTTATGGCACGGGCGCATTATTACCATCTGCAGATGTGGCGGCGGCCAAGGCGGCGGCGGCCACGCCTGCAACCAGAGGCGACGTGCCCGGGGAGGGGCAGCGCACCAATGACTTGTGTTACACTTTGTGAGTGTGCATGTGGCTGCTTCAAATGCAACGGCACGGGCTCATGCTGGCTTTTATGCAACGGGGGCTTCAGCTGCTCGCAGCTGACTTGTGGGCCATGGCGTGTCGATGCCGCCGCCTGAATCCTCCGCTGCTGCCTACCCCTCGTTGCGCTGATTGCAGCGAGGGAAGTGTGGACCTGGGTAGCTTAGAACGGGCAAGTGCGGTTTGCAGCGCGCTGGACGTCGACCCTGAGGTGCGCATGCTAGCTGCATAGGCGGCAGCAACCAAGGCGGTTGGCGGGCATCTGGGCAGGCGGCACCAGGCAGTCAATGGCTGGGGGCCTCCATTGAGGGTGGTGAGCCCACAGTAGCTGGGGCATTGAGTGCACACAGCCCTTCACCGACTGCAGGCGACCTTTCGCACCTTGCACATTCCCAGCTGAGTCCAGGCCAGGTCACCAGGAATCTGAACGTGGTGGGCTCTTCCCTGCACATGTAAGCATGGATGGCCATCCCCTCCGGTGGTAACTCAGCAGCCGCCATCTTGTCTGCAGGACGGCCCGCCGCGCACTTTTCAACATCTCTCTTACTGCGTGCAGTCGACACCTGCCTGTCTGCAGCGCCCTCAACATCCCGCTCCTGTTGGCCCCATGCCACCTCCCTTGTCCTGCACCGTGCAGATCCTTTGCGGCTACTGAGTTGCGCCTACTGCGCGCGGCAGTGGGCACGTTTTATGACCTGCTTGCCCTTGCGACGCGCGCGGCTGAGAAGTTTGGTGGGGAATCCCCGGCTGCCTAGTCTACTTGTAGTTTGAGGGGTGAGAGCACGGCGTTGTGGCCCCAATCCATATGCTGACGCCGTCCCGCGCCGCCCGAGCTGACTGCCTGCATACCACCAGCCGCCCTCTGTTTGATCGCCCCTTTCTGCAGTGATGCATTTGTGCGTATGTGTACGTTGTAAAGGCTGTCTGCGTGCCTGTCCTTTGAAGAGTCACAGGTAGGCCACTGAGGTTCAAGAAGCGCAGCCAACAAAGGCAAAGTAAGGAAAACGCGTCACGTGAACAAGTTAGGTCATGTCAAGCCGGGGTCGTTCATGCCCCAGGCCCGGGCGTTGCAGCCCGATTGGATTAGAGTGTGTGCAACAACAAACATACAGAGGGCAGAATGCCCGCCACTGCGTGAAGTGCGCTCTTCACACCACGGGTGTTGAGGTGCGACCACAAAAGCAAGCACAGGCGTTGGTGACCCCACCATATGCCATGCAGCCTGCACTGTCGTTATGTACCGTCATCATCTGCGGTGCAGACAGGGTGCGCACGTGCGACGCATGGTTGATGTCGTTATCTGTCTTCGCTGTCGTCTGCGGGCAGGGTATGGCGCGTCAGGTGCCGTCATCGTCTGCAGGACGCGGGAGTGGGCAACGGCAGCACACGGGCATTGCATGAGGCGCACAGTGGAATATCGACACGTCCCTGTGCGTGCACGCCAGAGCGTCCGGCGCGACTGAGTCTTGAGGCGGCCGCCACACCGCGTCCCCATTCACAATTTGCTCTGCCAGTGCATGCTGAGCCCCGGCGTAAGCAGTGAATGAGGCCAATTTGACCTTGCCGTGACATCTGACACTCACCCATGCTCCACATGCCGAGGAGGTGGTGGCTGGCAGCAAACATACGCGCAAGCATCGCCGGCGTGCGGCCGGCGAGCGGCGGCAGCGCATGGCGCCTGCAAGGGGGGAGTGATGGCCAAGGGTGAGCTATTCGGTCTCATTTGACACATGTGCAGTCGCTCCTGCTAACTACAGACCGTACGCACCTAGCTCTAGCCAGGGCAGACATTGATCTTGACGCCCCGGCCTCGCTGCGCCCCAGGAGGCCTGTCAAGCTGCTTCTACCGGTGGAGCTTGATCCCTGTCTCTCCGTCGCCCTCAACGAAAGCCCTCCGGTGGTCTCGAACGCTGCTCTGAACCAGCCCCGCGCGCTGCGGGCGGCCTGGCGTGCTGCCATATCGCGTCGTGATCTTCTGTTGTAAAGGAAACGGAGTGTGCACAGCTGCCAGCAAACATTGGCACCATCGCAGCTAGCAAAGGCAGCATCAACTGGACGGCACGCACGCTACGGTACGCGTACGGA
This sequence comes from Monoraphidium neglectum, assembly GCF_000611645.1. Taxonomy (NCBI): domain Eukaryota; kingdom Viridiplantae; phylum Chlorophyta; class Chlorophyceae; order Sphaeropleales; family Selenastraceae; genus Monoraphidium; species Monoraphidium neglectum. Next base: position 5,589 of record NW_014010476.1, read on the forward strand.
CCTGCAGAGCACACTCGTGCTCTGAGCAGCAACTCTGCGGTATGCCGGCCCCCAGCAACCAACATCCAACTTCGAAGTATAACGAACAGCGTCTCAGTCATGTCGATGGAGTCAAACAGCCCTGGCCAACATGCTGGAGCTTGCATCAACCTTGACTGAGGCAGGTGCTTGTTTGGCAGGGATAAGCCTCATCGTCTCACGGACCAGGAAGTTGTAGGAGACTCATCCAAACAAACTCATCCAGCTTGCTTTACAGAGATTGCATAAACTTGTACACGAGGGGGGCAAAGCTGACGTCAATGTGGTCAATGCGGTCAATGTGGTCAAGAAATGCATCACCAGACTGTGAGTCATGAGGCGCTATACCCCCATTTACAGGCGTGTTTCAGCCTGGATGAAACAAACAGGTTGGACATCAGACATGTGAGAAATTTTCACCGCTTTTGCCACATCAAAAATTGCACACCACTGCATGGTGAAGGCTGCTGCGCAACGCCAGCAGGCAGCAACATGGCGACCTTGGGCTTGCCACCTGGACACATGAGCGCACACCAGATAACGAAGCCGCCTGTCCACGCTTACGTTCCATCATCATCTGCAAACAAAACAAGGGGTTCGCGCAGATGAGACCGCTACGCGCTGTTGTGTTTCCTTGGTGGTCGGTCATTTGCAGTGTGGTAGGCACGAGCGCCGTTGGCACGATGCAACAACAAGCAGCAATGTACAATGGTCAAGCAGCACAATTACCACCGTACCCAGCTGCATGCTAAGGGCGTCGCATCGCGGCGATCTTGCTGGCAACCGCCATTGGTCTGCATGCTCCACTCCAATCCGCACATAATACGTGCTCAAGAAGGTCGTGCTGTGGATGATGTGACTCACCCATGCTCCACATGCCGAGGAGGTGGTGGCTGGCAGCAAACACACGCGCAAGCATCGCCGGCGTGCGGCCGGCGAGCGGCGGCAGCGCATGGCGTCTGCAAGGGGGGAGTGATGGCCAAGGGTGAGCTATTCGGTGTCATTTGACACATATGCAGTCGCTCCTGCTAACTACAGACCGTGCGCACCTAGATCTAGCCAGGGCAGACATTGATCTTGACGCCCCGGCCTCGCTGCGCCCCAGGAGGCCTGTCAAGCTGCTTCTACCGGTAGAGCTTGATCCTTGCCTCTGCGTCACCCTGAACGAGACCCCCGCGGTGCTCTGGAATGCTGCTCTGAACCAGCCCCGCACGCTGCAGGCGGCCGAGCGTGCTGCCATATCGCGTCGTAATTGTATAGATGTGAAGCGAAATTGGTACAGCTGCAAGCTAACTGCTGCACTCTCGCGGCCGCAAAGTCAGCATTGGCGGGTTGCGGTCTCCTGATGGGGCTTGCCAAGCACGACGCAGCATGTGCAAGAGGCTCAACAGTCTCTGCGCGGCAGGCATAGTTTATGCAACGTTGGAGTCGTTTCTGCGATTCCCCGGTGAGACGGTGACGGCCGACTACGTG
>NW_014010475.1:0-6012 GCF_000611645.1 Monoraphidium neglectum
GGCCTGGGCCTGGGCGTGGGCTGGGGCTAGGCCGGGAGCTGGTTCACATCCAAAAGGTTCAGCCTGGCGTCTCAACGACTGCCGTAGTGAGTTGCAGCTGCTGCTCGCAGATTGGTCGATGCTGGTCGCCTCTACCCAAGCACCCCCCTGACTTCATCTTGCCACTTCCCGCCCACGCACCGCACCCCCCCTGTCACCCCGCCGGACAGCCGTCCTCTTGCGCTCGTGGGCACAGCTGAGAAGGGCTACCAGAGCGTCAAGGTCGGCACCAGGGAGCGGGGGGGGGGGGACAAGGCGCGGCTGCCAGCTGCCCGGGACCGCAGCGGACAAAGGCGCACCAGCAGCGCTGTCCCCTCCTCTTTGCAGCGCGGCTCAGCAGCCCCGTCAACCTGTGAATGATAGCGACTGCTAGCACTCGCTCCTCCGCACAGTCACCACGCCATGCACACCAGCAACCTCTCTGACACGCCCTCCTCCCCCCCTCCTCCGCGACACCCCCTCCCCGCGCTATCCAGGTCCACATCACCTCCGCTGGCGGCCACTCCTCCCTGCCCCCCACCGACGGGTCTGGTGTGGGGGACGTGATGGGCCGCGTGCTGGGCCGCCTGTCCACGTCGCCCCCGGCCCCCAAGCTGGTCGCCCCAGTGACCGACATGCTGCGCGGGGCGGCAGAGTACGCACCAGGTGGGGGGCTGCGGGAGCGTGCACGTGGGGACAGGGTGCCCTCCTCACAGCCGTGCCAAATGGGCCTGTGCATTTTGTGCAGCAGCCTGTTTGCCGGCAACAGGCATCCACCCAGGCCGCTGTCCACTTGATGCGACAAGCGTGGCCGCCAAGCCAGGTGCCAAGGGAGGGTGCCACCAGTAGGCCGTGGCTCATGCGCGCACCTGGACCCTCCAAATATCACCCCCATTGCGCGGCTCACACGCGCCTTCGGGCCCTTGACCTCCCCCACCATCCTGCACCCCCTCCCCCCTCGCGCCCACCAGCCTGGCTGGCGGCACTGCTGTCGACCATCGGCGTGCTCCCGGGCGCTGACACGGTGGTGGCGCGCTTCATGGCCTCGTCCGGCGCGCAGGGCGCGGCGCTGGTGGGCGGGTGCTCGGAGCGGGCCGCCCGAATGCGGGCGGAAAGGGCACTTGTCATGCATGGCGGGGAATCGGCGGCGCAGAGGGAGCTGCGAGCCCTCCCTCTTGCACCCGCCCCGCTGCCAGCTGCAAGGCCACGGCTGCTGCGGCAGCATGCAGCGATCCACCAGCCCACCCACCTCGCCACGCCTCTGCGTTTCGCACGCGCCACCCTGCCCCCACCCCAGACGCGCACCACGGCTGCTGTGACGGGTGTGACTGCGGGTGTTGCGGACAACGTGCTGCCCCAGCAGGGCACCATCAACATCAACACGCGGCTGCTGCCCGGTGACACCCCCCAGGACGTGCTGACATACCTCACCTCAGTCATTGGGCCCAAGTGAGCAGCCTTGATATGGAGGGGTGTCAGCCAGGGGCCGCAAGGCTGCAGGGGTGTTGCAGGCAGGGGTGCTGCAGTGAGCTGCAGGTGTGGTGGCCGGGGGAGGGGCCACATGGTCGCGATTCCAGGCAGCAGGGTGACTCGTCCAGGCATTGTGCAGGCCTGGCGCCAATATGCCGTGTGTTGTGAGGGGGCCGCACAGTGGGCGTCCCTGCTGCTGTCGAGAGACATGTGTCCTGCACAGTGCCCGCAAGCTGCCACCACCAACACATATACGCTCACAATATAGTGACTACTGTTCCCTTTCCTGCCCCCTCTGCTCCCCCCCCTCCTGACACATGAACCCCGACCCCTCATGACCAGCCACCCCTCTCCCCACCACCGTACCGCAGGGACATGGCCCGTGTCACCCTGGAGCTGGGGCCCCCCGGCACCAGCCAGCCGCCATCACCCGTGACTCCCGTTGACGGGCCGCACTACAAACTGCTGAAGCAGGTGCGGCCTCGCCTGCCGCAGGAGAGCCAGCGGCACTGCTGCGGGAGAAAGCTGTACAAGCTGAGCTGATGGGGCAGCTTGCAGCTGCCGCATGGATGAGCGCACAATTGAAGCACTTGTGTGCGCTGTGGCGGAGCAGTCTGGCTGTGGTGGTTATCTAGGGGGGCAGTGCGCAGGGAAGGGGGGCCTCACGCGTGGAGACAGTGCGGACGAGCGCACCTGACCGCCGGCTTGCTCTCCCGCCTCTGACCCCCTCTCGCCCCCCCCCTTGCCCCTCTCAGGCCATCCAGGAGTTCTGGCACGTTGATGAGGAGCCTGTGGCGGTGCTGCCCGTCCTGCTGCCAGGTGAGCAGTGCAGCGGTGGGGACAGCTGCTGCAATGGCTTCTCTTTTCTGTGAGGGGGCAGGGGTGAAGGGGTTACTATGGCGGACAAGAAAAGCGTGTGCGGCAGCCCTTGAGCGGGCAACAGGGCGCGGTATGATCGTGTCCTGTGAGCTTGACACCAGAGCCTGGGATGTCGGTGGCGCGCCACGCGGCGCCTTGAGAGGCCGTGATGGGCGGGGCAGAGCCCCCAGCAGCGGAGCTGGCGCGGCGCCGTCATTGCGGCTCGCGGTGTCCCCACGGGTCGCATGCAAGCCGACCTCCCTGGCCCGCATCCTCCTTACTGGCACATTGTATGCAATCCTGGAAGGGGGGCTCCTTCTGCATTGCCGTGCAGTGGTCAATGCCCGTCCGCCCTGCCGCTGCGGGCGCCGCCGCAGGCGTCACTGACAGCCGCCACTACGGGTCCCTGACGGTTCACGGCTGCATGCGCTTCATGCCCTTGGGCCAGTCCGCGGCGACAGACGTGACCCGCATCCACAGCACAGACGAGCGCACCTCGGTGGATTACTACCGGGGCCAGCTCTGCACCACACGCCGCGTGCTGCAGCTGCTGGGGGAACTGGGGGGCGCGGGGCAGGGCGCAGGGCGCAGCAAGGGCGCGGAGGCTCAGCCAGAGCTGTGACGCGGCGCCCAGCAGAGTTTGGGTCGGTCGCTGATGGGTCTCAGGGATATGCATCGCCGGTCTTTCACTTGTGCATCTGTCTGGTAAAGGGGTGATCCTGGCTGGGGGCCGCGCTGCCGGTGCTATCAACATTTGCAAGCAATTCAGATTCTTCCTGCTGCGTGGACCCTTGGGGGCGGGTGAGTGTCGGCCTGCATCCACCACAAGACTTGCGTATTGGGTGAAGCCCGCTTTTGCAAGACTACTTATCGTACTATTGATTATTCCAAGAGTCAGTACTGTTTGCGGCAGATACCTTGCACTACAGCACTGGCTCACATCCAGTCGCACTCCTGCTTGAGAGAATTTTTAATGGTGTAACGCGTCCCCACGAGTCACGTTGCAGCGCATTCCTGCGCGGCACCAGCGCGCTTGCTGGAAGGTGACCAGCCCGCACTCTTGAGCAGGGCCCTGAAAACAGTTGAAGCACGCAGCCACTGTCTGCACCAGCCACCAAACTGCCCTCACTGGCGACGCTCCCCTCCCCAAATGCCCCACCACCCACCCCCTGCGACGCGCATCCCGCCGTCCTCTCCGCGCCCATCAACCTGTTATCTGACGCCCCCCTCCAGAAATGCTGACTCACTCCCTGACCCTCTCCTCATCGCCAGGCGGCACCGACTCCTCCGCCTACGCGGCCATCAACCACCAGAGAGGGACACTGCGCTTCGTGCCGCGCCGCGCGACCGTGCAGGACGCCCACCGCGCCCACGGCACCAACGAGCGGCTGGCGGTCACGGACTTCAAGGGCGCGCTCTGCACCTACCGCCGCGGCCTGCAGCTGTTTGGCCGCTTGGGGGAGCTGGAGGGGCGGGGCAGCGCCGGCCCGGCGGCGGGTGGCGCGCACAAGGGGGTGGCTGCAGGCAGGGCCGGTGCTTTTGGGGGCCGCAGGGCCACCCCCGGGCTCGGCAGGGCTGGGGTGTCCCTGGCCCCGAGAGTGGTCGGACAGGGGGTCGCGGCAGAGTGACAGGCACGGAGAGTGGGCCAAAGTGTTGATAGACACATAGCGCGCAACGACAGCTGTCGCTGCAAAGCTGCTTCTGTTGTTCGTTGCTTGCGAAAATACTGAATGTTTTTGTGTGTGTGTCGGAAGTGCTGCAAAGTAGATTGTCAGCCTAAAGTGCTGCAAGTGGCAGAGTGTCTGCCTCAGTTGAACTGGGCAAAAACCCAACAACGCTAAGGGGCGGAGAGAACCGACTTGTGAGGTGTTGTTTACAAAACTAGGTTATGGTTCCTGCACCACAACACCAGTGTAGCCGATTGTAACGAAGGAGCCATCAACAGCTGCTATAGTGGCTGATGCAGCAGCACCCTACATCAGGAATACGATTAGTCATGCTGCAGTGCCCGCGACGACGGTGCAGGAAACCGGCAAGGCTGAAGGCGGAACGTGCCACTGGCGGTGCGGCAGGCGACAGTCCACCGGTCCGGAGCCAGGCCACCCACAAAATGCAGAGCAAGATGCCACGCCGCACTCGGCCCGCATGGCGGGGAGCATCACAGGGGGGCTGGAGGATGGCAGCAGGCAGGGGTCAACCCTGCCGGCCGCCGGCCTCGTCCTCTCCATAGTCTGCCAGGAGGCCGCCCAGGGCGCCTGCGCCGTCGTCAGCCCCGACCTCTGGTTCTGACCCGCCATCATGCCGCGCGCCATTGACAGCCTGCCGCCCCTCGGGCCCTCCGCCGCCTCCGCCAGCCTCCTCCCCCCCCTCCTCCCCCTCAAACACGATCTCATCGTCCTCGCTGACCCCCTCCTGCGGCTGCTCCTCACGGGCCTCCTCATCATCATCATCCTCCTCCTGCTCCATCTCATCGCCCTCGTCGCCGCCGGGGCCCCCCGGCCCCTCTGGCCCCTCACCCAGATCATCCAGATCGTCGTCGCTGTCGGCCACCCCCTGCGCCGCCGCCGCCGCCATGAGCTGCTCCGCCAGGCTCTGGGCCTGCTGCGCCGCCAGCGCCTCGGCCGGGAAGATGAGGGCGCGCCGCGGCGCCGGCCGCGACTGCTGCTGCTTGGGCTGCTGCCCGGGCTGCTGCTCTCCCTCTGCCCCTGCGCTGTCGCCCGCCGCCGAGCCCGGCTCCGCCTCCGCCACTGCTGCTGCTGCTGAAGCTGCTTCGCCCCCGTCCACGGGCTGCGCCCCGGCTCCGTCTGCGGCCTTCGCTGCAGCGCTCTCCGCACCCTCAGCGGCCGCCGTTGCGCCACCAGGAGCGTTGGCCTCGCCCCCGTCCTCTTGCTGCTGCAGGAAGCCGTTCACCACGAAGAATCGGATGGCCTGCAGCAGCCAGCTGCGCTCGCGCCGGATCTCAGTGGACAGCAGCTTCTGCAGCAGACCAGGCCCGCGCGGCCGTTGGGGACGCCCCGCCACCGCGTGAGGCGCGCCGCCGACGGTGTGCGGCGGCTGCCACGACTGCTGCTGCGGCTGCCAGCGGCCGCCACCGTACGCGCCACCGCGCCCGAAGCGGCCGCCGCCGCGGTCGAAGCGACCACCACCGCGGTCGAACCGGCCGCCGCCACGGCCGCCGCCGCGGTCAAAGCGGCCCCCACCGCGCCCACCAAAACGCCCGCCACGATCAAAGCGGCCGCCGCCACGGGTGAAACGACCGCCGCCGCGATCCCCAAAGCGGCCGCCGCCCCGCCACGCGCCGCGCGCAACAAATCCACCGCCACCATGGCCGTCGGCCATGTCGCCAGCCCCAGCACCGTCCCCCTCACGAGTGTGCGTTTCGTCCCCGCCGTTTGCTTGCTCCGCTGCCCCTTGTCCGTCCTCGCCGCCGCCTGCGTCGCCGCCGCCGCCCTCCTCACCGCCCTCGCCGCCGTCCGCTCCATCCTGCTGCTGCTCGCCACCGAAGCGGCCCCCGTTGAATCGACCCCCACCGCGCGGCTGCCAGCCGCCGCGGGCGCCAAAGCGTCCCCCACCCCGCTGCTGCCAGCCACCCCTGCGTGTGTTGACACATGGGTGTGTGTGTGTGTGTGCGCGTGTGCGCGTGTGCGCGTGTGAGTGTGTGTGTTT
>NW_014010475.1:6484-7549 GCF_000611645.1 Monoraphidium neglectum
CGCGCGCGCACGCACACGCGCACGTGCATGCGTGTGCGCGTGAGCGTGTGTGCTTGAGTGCGTGTGTGCGAGTGCGTGCACGCGAGTGCGCCCGCGCTTGTGTGGCGGCAAGGCCTCGCCGTTCGCGGCCCCTTGCCAACCCCCTGATGCTGTCAGCGCATGCAGACACAGTGCCTCAGACCACAACTGTCTGCCCCTGACACCCCAACCTCCCGCCCACCCAGAATACTCCACCCGGCCCAACCCCAAGCAGCCCTGCCCACCTGCCGCCCCAGCCGCCGCCTCCAGCGCCGCCGTCCGGGTCGAGATCGTCGGTCCCCGCCATGCGCGCCACCCCCATCGCCCGCTGCCGCGCCAGCACCTCGGCCAGGGCCCTGCGCCGCGCAGCCGCGGCTGGGTCCAGGCCGCCCGCGGCGTCGATGCGCGCCGCCTCCTCAGACTGCAAGGTAATGGGGGCCCGGGAGGGGGAGGGGGGGCCGTCGATACTACCCCCACCCCGACCCCGCCCAGCGCTCCTGCACACGCCCCAGACGCGCGGTGCCACCTATCCATCCGCGACACACCAACACACCCGACACGCACCTTGCGGGCAACGTTGGCTGCCGTGGGGTAGGACTTGCGGCGCGCCTCCCTCCACTCCGCCACCTCGCGCGCCTCCTGCATGCTCGCGGGAGCCCGCACCACCGCGTCCTTCACCTGGGGGCAGGCCGCAGGGCGGGGGGGAGCTTGAGGGGGTCGCTCGGAGGGGTGGCGAGGCGTGCAGAGCAACTGCAATGGCGACTGCAATTGCAATGCGGAGCGCGTAGCGGATGGGGCGGGGTGGAAAGCGGCCTGGGGTTGGTGTCGGCCCCCGGCTCCCACCCGGGTCACCTCGATGGGGGCGGCCGCATCCAGCTTCTTCTGCTGCTTGCGACTGACCTGGCCGTCGCCGTCAGCTTGCGTGGGCCCATCACCAGCGGGCGGGGCCGGCCGCTTTTGCCCCGCCGCCGGCAGCTGCGGCGGCGGCAGCTGCTGCTGGAACCCGCTGGGAGGGCCGCGGCCGCCGCTGGGGCCGCCCCTCCCGCC
>NW_014010474.1:0-7074 GCF_000611645.1 Monoraphidium neglectum
GCTGGGAGGGGTGCCGCCGAAGTGCAGCGCGGTCGGGCGTATGCCGCAGGCGGCGGCGTCGGGCCGGGGGTTTGAGCAGCTTGCGGCGCTGCTTGGGGAGCAGTGCAGCAGCGCGTCCCACCCTGCGCCGACCGCGCCGGCCTCAAGGCTGCCGGGCGCGGGGCGGCGCGCGCCGGCGCCCCGCTCGGCGTCGGCCGCGGCCGCCATGGCTGCCTTGCGCGCCAGCTGCAGCTGGCGCAGCTGGCGGGCAAGCGTGCGCTCCAGCGCCGATTGCGAGTCCGGCGCAGGGCGAGCTGCGTCGGCGGGGCCGCCGCCGTCGGCGCATAGGCCGGTTATCCAGGCCCCCGCGTCGGGCCCGCCCTCATTCTCGTCCTCATCATCGACCCAATCGTCCTCCGCGGCGGCGCGGGCAAGCGATGTCGCCGGCCGTTGCGCGCGGTAGCAGCAGCTCGCCGAGTCGCTGGGAGAGATGCTGACCGTGCTCGCGTCGCAGCCCGCGCCGCCGCCGCCGCCGCCGCAGTCGGAGTGTGCGGGCGAGGGGGGGAGGAAGGCGCCGGCGTCGAGGTGGCGCAGGCTTTCGATGAAGCGCCCCAGGCGCTCGTCCAGAAAGTCTGCGTGCGCCGCGGCTGCGGCTGCAGATGCCGCTCCGCGCACCACGTCTGACGCACCATGCTGCTGCTGCTGCTGCTGCTGCTGCTGCTGCTGTTCACTAAGCAGCAGGCAGCGTTGGGGGTCCTGCGTAGGCGCGCAGGGACAGGCGCGGGCACGCCATGAGGCCGGCAGGATTTGTGCAGTTGGGGCAGGCCTACGACACGCGCTGTGTGCAGCTCTGTGCAATCGCAACTGGAGACGCAGCGGTGTTGGCAATGTGATCCGACGCACCCCCCCTCCTCCGCCGCACCCGCCCTGCGCTGCAGCCGCAGCCCAGATGACAAGCTCGCCCGCACCTTGATGGGTTCGATGTTTGCTTGTGCCACCTGCATCTGCTCCGGGCGGACCGCACTGACACATACGGTGAGGCGCGGTGGCAAAGATCGTGGGAGCCTGTAGTTCCAGCTCAAACCTGCTATGACAAATCGCAAGCAATCAGCGAGTCCTGGGGCCCAGTGAGGGTGCCCTCTGCAGGCGTTGAGCCTGCGTTCGAGCGCCCTAAACAGTACGTTGGCCAAGGATACCGAACGTGGAAGAATCTAGATGACAGACAATCGAATATATTGCTTGGTGCTTGGCGACGCAATTTCCCTAGGTATAGTGCTGTGGGGGGGCCGGTGGTGCACACACCCCTCCACACTGAAAAGTTTCAACAGCACGCTCTGGCTCAGAAGTCGATCGTAAGCTGCAAAATAAATCTAGAGAATTTCCTTTAGTGCTCAAAATCGTCTCCAGAGTCCGTCTCACCCAGCCCATCCAAGTGTGCAACACCCAGTGCCAGTGACCCGTTGCAGCAAACGGAACACCTGCCTGCCCAAGCCCTCCTGTAAACGTCCAAAATCTGATACATTGCGCCACAGACTCTATACATAGCCATCACCGCACACCAGCTTCCTGCCTGCCCCCGACGCCTCGGCCCACCCGGTTTGCACCGCTAGCCATGGCGCGGTCCGTGATTTTGGCTGGAGTCTTGCTGGCTATGCTTGCGGGTGAGCTGCCATGGCTACAACGGCCGTGTTTTCAGCGGGGAGTGGGTTAGCCGGGTCTAGTGACAGGCTCGCGCGGGCCTCCTCAGGGCCCCATTGCCCGACGAAAACATAAATAATACACGTTGATGACAACCGGGAGGGTTGCCAGACGCGTACCTCTCGATAGCATCCGCCGCTAGCCATGGCAGCGCCGCGCACAGCGGACCCCCAGAGCTCGCCCGCCGTGCTGGCGAGGGTTGGGCACCTGCACGGCCACACCGCGAAAGGCGCACAGCAAATCCTGGATGTACAGCGCGCCCAAATTTCACTGCTGCCTCTGTTTGCTGCAGCCAGAGTCCAAACGTGCGAGAGCTTGCTTAGACCATCACCCCGCCCAACTCCCATGATCCACCCCGCCGCTCCCTGCCCCCGCGTCGCCCGACGCCCCGCGCCTGCCTTCCCAGGCGCGCATGCGCAGGCGGCCGCCCCCAAGGCCGCCCCAAAGGCCGCCCCGAAGGCTGCCCCCGCTGCGTCCCCCGCGGCCGCCGCCGACACCGGCTCCGACTTTGGCACCCTGTCGGAGGTGCCGACGGACGTGACCGGCTTCGACATCAACGCGATCACCCCGCTGCTCCCGCTGCTCTCCAAGATCCCGGCCCCCCTCCTCGCCGAGATTGGCAAGCTGACCCCCAAGGTGCGCCTTGCCGTGGCGCGCCGGGGCGCCGCGGCCTGCGCAGGCGTGCGTGAGCGTCGCGCGCGCCGACCCGTGACGCGACGTGTGGGTGCCGTACAAAGGATGTTCATAGCTGCGCACTCGCGGCGGCGGCTTCACCACTGGACAGCGCGCCGGCTGCCGCAGGCGCACGCGCTCTTTGCGACATGCAGGAGCGGGCTCGCGGGCCGCCGCAGCGCCAACAGGCGGCACGCCCCTGCTTCGCTCGCTCCCCTCGCGCGCAGTGCTCGGCCCCGGCCTTGTGCTCACCCACTCACACCGCCCCTCCCTCCCCCCCCCCTTCCCTGTGGACCTCCTCTCGCGGCGTCCCTTGCAGATCAATGTGACCTGGGTTGAGATCCTGCTGCCGTATGTCGGCAAGGCGGACCCGGCTGAAGTGGGGAAGATCATCCAAGCCCTGCTCCCCGCCCTCAAGGATGTGCGTGCTTTGCATTGGATAGGTTTTGGGGGGTTTCTGGTGGGCGGGTGAGGGCCGTTCCCACGAATGACATCGAAAAGCGTGGGAAGGGGCGGCGCAGAGTGGAGCGGCGCAGGGTGCGGCCGGCTGCGGATGATGCGCCACTCGAGGAGCGCCCTCCATCGGAGGGTGCAGAAGCCAGGTGCTGCTGCTGCCTACCTACCAGCAGGAATGCAGCGCTTTCACCAACCTGCGCGCCTCCCACTTGTCCCCGTCTGTATCGAATTCTCATGAACGTCCCCCCCCCCTCGCGACAACACCACAGCTGGACACCGCGATCGTCGCCCGGCTGATCGAGGTCGCCGCCAAGATCAACCCCAAGATCATCGTCGCGATCGCGCCTTACCTCAGCAAGCTCGACGTGAACGTCCTGAAGAGGCTGATCCCCTCCATTGCCGCCCTCAACCCCGACCTCCTCGTGAACACCCTCAACCTCGTGGCCGGCCTGACGCCCGAGGCTTGGGAGGCGCTGCTGCACATCGTGGAGCTCGGCGTGCCCGCGATCAACCTCGTGGGCTGGAAGCTCAACCTGCTGCCCGTCTCGGTGGGCGCGCCGGCGCCATTCTCGCAGGCGCGGGGCAGCGTCTTCCAGCTGCCGTCGTTCCTTGGCTGAGCGGCGCAGGCAGCGTGGGGAGTCGACCCCAGCGGCGGGTGGGTTTGTCAGGCATCGGGCTGGTACGAGGTGGCACGCACGGCAGCAAGGGATTTTTTCACCCCAAAAGACCTGACAACGCCACGAGGCAATGCGCCTGAACTCAGTCCGCACTGTTTGCCATGCACCCACGAGCGTGAAGGAACTGTTGGCAGGCTTCCAGATCTACCCATTCACCAAGCAAGTGTTTTTTCTGCTCTTGCGCCGAGCGCAGCGTTCATGTACTCCGCAGCTCCCAAGACAGGCGGCTGCAATTTTGTGCATGGCCGTGCCACAACACAACAGAGGACTCGTCGGAAGTACATGCTGTTCATACGACCTACTATACTCGCTAGGGTGCAGGTGTTTATTTTTTTGTAATGATTGTAGATAACCACGCCGCTGTTTTGTCTTGTAAACGTTATTACCACAGTGAATACCTCTGATGCAGATCTTGTAGCAAGGACAGGCTCGCGTGTGGATGCTGAACATGACAAGAATCTGACAAGAATCTCAGGCCGTTTGGAAAAGAGTTGGTCTGCAGCACAAAGCCGCAAAACATCTCCCTGCATATGCGGCGCGTGCCTCATCATCACACACGCACCCTCACTCCAAATCCGGATTCGGATTCGATAGCTGGCTGTTGTCTTTTTGCTTGGCAGTGGCATAGCGTTGACAGGACAGCTGCCTTTTTGCTGGGTAGCTGGAGGGGAGGTCTGGTGGCTCGAAAAAACCAATTCAGGATGGTTTCAATTTGAGCTTCATACCTCAAAGCTCACTGCCAATTTTGTCAGTACTAGGAGGACGTCTTTGAATTCATCCCTGCAATTAGTTGAGGCTCACCACACATTGTCGGGGTTTATTTTGCAGTGGTGTCTGTCTATCTGTTGTTTTGAATACAAAAATCTACTCCCATGTTGACATGTCATTTCCAACGGATTCTAGTACTCTGTTTTCTGGGCACGGCCGACTCACAACAAACGCGCTGCACAAGGCGACACTCTCATTGCTGCAGCTTGCTCCTCACCTCACCACCTCCCACCTGTACAGCACGCATACGCGCAACAAGCCACCCCTGCTTCCGCGCCCTTGCGCGCACACACACGTCACAGCCCGGCCTGCCCTGCGCGCTCATCTTAGGCACCTGCTGGCAATACACCGACATATCATGCCAATGCACAGACCTTGTGACTTGTGTTGTACCTTCATGACGTATCTGTTGGGTCTTCCGATGAAATTTAACATCTGTACATCACACATCACTTGCATCATGCCATAGCCACATTGCCTCTACTTTACACATGTCGGCTGTCGTTCGGAGGGGCCACACCAGGGTGTGCAGCATTGCAGAGACAAGCGTGGCCCCGGTTACACGAGCCCACAACCTAGTTCCAACACCTGCAAGTGTGATTGTTTATCACGTTTCAGGCTTGGGTGCATGCTATGTGCGCCTTTTGCCTGCGCGTACATGGCGTTGCCTGCGCAGTTGTGGATCAGCAGCTTGACAGCAGTGCATGCGTACGGTACAGGCAGCGGGTAGCGACGGAGGCGTGGGACGGGCCCCGTCAGGCCATCGAACCTATACATGGGCTATCTTACCAAAACTGATATACAACGCGCAGTCTACCGTTGCGCTGCGCCGCGACACATGCAATAGAAATCTGCACAGCCCGGTAGTTGAGAAGCTGCTGAGGAGCTGTGCTGCGAGACTGGGATCTGTTTAATGTGTTCACAATCAATACATGTGTTAACGTAACACAGCCATAACTATAGCAGCACCAGTGACAGCGCTGTCGTTCGGCGTCTCTACGCGTGGGAGACAGAGCCTCTGGATGGCGTGATGAGGAAATCAAGTATCTTGACAAGTCTACTTGTTACGCTCGTGGCTCTGCAGGGCATCCACGGTAGGGCAGCCGTAGAACGTCATTGGCGCGCTCATCGACGTATCCAGCGGATGAAAACGAATGCTTGGGTTTGCAGTATATTTTTGCGACCACCGCGCACGGGTGCCGTCGTGACAGGCGCGCACGCGCTACTCCTGCACGCAGGTGCAGCAGCTGCAGCACCTCAGGCCCGCCTGAGCTTCTGGCAGGTGGGTTTTGCCTCGGTTGACAGGCTGGCTTTGGTGATTGTGGATATGTTGACCGCTCATGATGGCGCTCCGCTGTTAGCTGCCGCCCGGCTCCTGCAAGGAAGCGGCCCCGCCCACCTCGAGGCCCCGCCACTTTTCCTAGATTCCCTCATGTCATCCCCTCCCGCCCCGCGCCCGCAGCTGCTGAGCGGCCGCCGTGGTGCCCCCCAGCAAGCCGCCGCCAGCAGCCTTGGTGCAGATGCGGCGCCGGCGGGGCCCGCGGCTGCCTCGCAGCAAGGGGCAGAGCCGCTAGGGCCGCAGCCGAAGCCGAGGCTGCCCAGGGTGCTGCTGCCGGCGCCGGCGGGGGACGACACACAGGAGGCTGACCAGCAGGCGGGACAGCAGCAGGGCCTGCACCAATTGGAGGAGCAGCAAGTGCAGAACCTGCCGGCGGACGAGCAGGGTGCGGCGGGGCAGGGGGCGTCGAGTGCGCCGGCAGCTGCAGAGGAGCTGGGGGTGCCGCAAGAGCCGCCTACACTCGGGGAGCAGCCAGCTGTGCAGCCGCTGGCAGAGCCGCAGCCGGAGCCGCAGCAGCCGCAGCTGGAGCCGCAGCAGCCGCAGGCAGGCCAGCAGCAGCAGCAGCAGCAGCAGCAGCAGCAGCAGCAGCAGCAGCAGCAGCAGCAGCAGCAGCAGCAGCAGCAGCAGCCAAACGCAGCGAACCTCCAGCCAGCGCAGCGGGGGGCCATCGACACGCCCGAGTTGCAGCCTGCGCCCGCCCAGGACCCGCAGACGGCGGCCCCGCCGGCGTCGGCGCCAACGCCGGCGGCGGCGGTGGCGCAAGCGCTGCCCGCCGCTCGGCAGCTGCTCCCCAAAGCGTCGCAGCAGCGGTGGCGCCCGTCGCTGCTGCCGACCGGCCTCCTCAACCTGCGCAAGCTCTTCGTGCGGTCCAAGGCAGCCGCCGCCCAGCCGCCCCCGTCGCCGCAGCAGCCAGCGGCGGGCGCCGCGACCCCCGCAAAGGAAGCTGCCGTCGTCTTGGAAGCTGCCCGGGGCCCTATCCCTGGCAGCAGCAATGCCACCGTGGTTTCTTCCCCGGGGGCGAACGGCACGGCCACGCCTGGGGGCGCTGCGGGCGCCCGCGGCGGCCAGGAGGCGTCTGGTTTTGAGGTAATCGATGCAGGAGAGCCAGCAGAGGGCCCCTCCCCCGCCCTTGCCCGCGCAGCAGCGGCGCCCAACGCCACTGCCGGCAACGGCACGTCGCCGCCGGCGGCGGCGGCGGCGGCGGCGCGGCCCGAGGAGACGATTGGGGAAGTCGAGGAGCCAAAAGATCTCTGCGATCTGGAGGGCGGGGAGCTCCTCAACGAGGACGGCCGGCTGCTGTTTGCCGTCCGCCTTGCCGACGCGGCGCGCACCGTGCTGCCGGCCGGCACGTTCGTCTCGGCGTTCGAGGACGGCCAGCTGGGGGCCGACCCCTCAGAGGACGGCGGCGCTCAAGGCCTGACCGTCGACGGCGGGGACCGCGGCGTGGCCGCGCCCGCCGCGGCCGGCGTGGCCGGGCTGGGGGCG
>NW_014010473.1:0-2046 GCF_000611645.1 Monoraphidium neglectum
CCCAACACCTGCTCGTACACCGTCTGCAGCGCCCCTGGCCCCGCGCTGAAGAACAGCGGCCCCGCCGCGTGCGCCAGCGGCGTCAGCGCCGACTGGTAAGGCTGCTCCGCCGCCACCACAACAGACACCTGCTCCCCGCCGCGCGGCAGGCGCGCGTCGGTGCGCTGGCGGCAGAATACGTAACTGCGGGCGTGGGGGCGATCAGGGGTGGGTGATGGGACGAGTGGTTGTGTCGGGATTTGGGTTTGCTTTGGTGCGGATGAATGTCTAGGTCGTTTTGCTGGTGTGCGCGTTGGGGATGACTGTTTTTGGTGTGGTGTGCTTTGGTGTGAGTCGTGTTGAGGAGGCGTTTGAGTGAGGGTGGCGACTTGAATGGAGGGGGTTTGTGGCCGTTTTTTGCTGCACGCAATGAACGTGGACATACTGTTGGGGTCCGGCTGGGTCGGCCTTCGATTTGCCCCTTGTGACTGATCGTGCGCGCGCGCGCGCTCGTGTGCGGCAGCGGCTGATGCTCGACGCTTATGTGAACCTTCCGCATGGGAACGTGCACCCGCTGCTCGACGCAGCCCACCAGTAAAGGAAGCGCCGCCCGCCGCCCTCCTCGTCCCCGGCGGCCCCCTCTGCGTCCGCCGGGCGGTCCCTTGGGACGCGGAAGAAGTAGGAACTGGACAAGGGGGTTTGGGGTGGGGTGGGAGGCGGGTATCGGCAGATGGGGGCGAAGGCAGGCGTCAGGGGCAGACGCCCCTGCAGCTGCAGCGGCGGCTGCATCAGCAGCAGCTGCGCACGGCGGCAGGGGTCGTGCAGGCTGCGGCCGCGGCGGCTCGCTGGTTGGCGGTCGCGTCGGCTGCCGCGGTGACGGTGGGCGCGTCGGCCACATCCGGCGATGCCGCTGGCCGCGCACATGCCATAGGTGACGCGGCGCCGCCCACCGCACTGCCGCGGCGCGAACCACCACCCGGTCGCACCCAGCTGATTCGTCAGCAATTCTTTTTGCGGCGGACGAGGCCGCTCGCCTAATCGGGTGGGGCGGCCTTGGTTCTGGCGGGGTGTAGCAGCTGCGGCGCACCTGTCGCGTATGCTGCTGTTGCTTCGCAGCTCCATTGACATCGAGTCCTAGGAAGAACGGCGACATCAACATGATGCTAGCATGATGATTAGGCAGGCCGGGAGTTTGATGGCGCAACAGTGCTCAGGGCACAGAGATGGCCTTTGACTTGTTTTGGCTGCCCTGCGTTCCGTTGTCGCAGCTGCAGCCGAGCGACCATGCCGGCCCCTCTCCTGGCGCCGTAAAGCAGGTTGTCATGGCAATTGCTGCTTTTGGCTCACCCGCAGAGAGTGGAAGGCGATCGACTGCTGCTCCGTAGCAGTCAGCACGGGCGCGGCTGCATCGTCGTTGGGCGGCCACTGCGCGCACACCGTCGCGCCATGGGTCTTTTCAAACTCCACGGCGCAAAGGCCAACAATCCAAGGGGACATTCTGAACGCGCCAGGTGCGACTAGGCTACCCGTAGCCTCCATATCCAGGAGTATACGTAGAGCAAAGAGATCAGCCCGGCATGTTTGGACCTCCCAAGTATATCGAGGCATATGGATACTCAGATCGGTGCACACTGTGTTGCTACGTCTCGCTAAGGCCATGCGAGCGCTGCGCATGGGCCCGGCGCGGCAGCTGCTGTGACCTCCGCGCGCACAAAACGACAGGTGGGTCTGCATTCCAGCAACGCCATTGCTGGTAACGCTTCTTCACCCAGCCATGCGAGTGACAAGGCTGAACATTGGCATAAACATTTTCGGATGACGCTGGGCTTGGGCGAGACTCCTCATGCAACACGTCGTCGCTCAATGCACGAGCCACACTGAATGATGCGCTGCCAGCCCAGCTCAACCCGCATGGCTGTTGCACCACCCAATGCTCTCGGGTAGCGCCGGTCGTCTCTGCATGCGCATCAGCAGTCCGTGACAGCACCCATGATTGCAGGCCCGAAAGCGGCCGAACGGCCGGCGGCCGTGCCGAACCGTGCCCGTCCTGCGCTCCCCCCCCCCCCC
>NW_014010473.1:2851-4361 GCF_000611645.1 Monoraphidium neglectum
ACCGTGCCCGTCCTGCGCTCCCCCCCCCCCCGGACACTCGCACCTGCATGCAACCACGAGCCTGACAAATATTGTCACAACATTGTAAATGCAGGAATTGTGCACGCCGTGCCATTGTAGCGCAAAACAACAGCTGGCCTCCCTCCCTGTGCCAAGTGCAAGCAACCACCCCCACGCACCTTCCCATCCGCCACTGCGCCCGCTCCATTTTGCTGGTGACACAGGCTTGCTCAAGCACGCACACACACCATCACCAACCGCGAACAGGCTTGCTCAGGCATGCACCCTCCCTCGCGTGCACACGCACACACACACACACACACATCGACGAGGGCCCCCTCAACACACACACACACGCACACACGCACACACGCACACAGCAGCCTCTTGGTGACCGCAGAGCGTGGGGTGCAGCGCTCTGCGGCCCTGCCAGGATCCGCCACGGGGAGGCGGGCTGCAATCGGATCCCAAATAATGTCGCGGCCCGTGCATTGGTGCAACGGGTGTCGCGCAGCCCGCTCGGACGAGTCAGGGCTGGGCCACTGGGTAGAACGCAACCGCTCAGCCAGAGGACCCCCCACAGCACAGCCACGCAGCAAGGAAGACGGCAACCCGTCATCTTGCAAACGTGGTGCGCCCCCGTCGGATGGTCACAGCCCCGTGCGGCGGCCGCCAGAAGTCGCAAGAGCGCGGGTCGCCGCGGATTCAGCGCCGCTGGGTGCACAAGCAGCAGCGCGCTGCAGCGCGTGCGCCCGGTGCACCGAAACAGCGGCGCTGCCGACCAGGTGCGTGGGCGTGCAGGGGCGACTGGGACGCGAGGCAGCAGAGCACAAGCTGCATCACGCGATGGGTTCCACTTACAGTACCGTGTGAAGGCGTATATCGAAGGCGTAGCACGCAGATCGCATGTTGTTCGCGTAGGCTGTGAAAGACCGAAGGGTGGGTGGGAGTTAAGGTTGGATAATGAATAAATAAATAGTGTGCGAGAGTCGCGTTTTATGAGGACGCAGCGGAATGGAGAGGGCCGTTTTTGCCAGCTCAGCCAGTCAATCGCAAAACTCCTGCCGGTCAATACTCTGAAAACGATGGAAATCGTGCTGAGCACACCGTTGATAGTTGTAAATGTTTGTGGCTGCTGTGATCCTGGGATCCCGGCCGGGGAACAGCGCCGCGATGCGCGCAACGCTGCGCTGGACTGTGCCTGCGTGCGGTACTGCACGTGCAGGTTGAGATCGCCTCACACATGACAGCCCCTTGTGCCTTGGGCCCCCGTGCAGCCACGGTTGCCCTCACGTCGCAAGGTGCCAACAGCAACAGGGGTAGGTAGTGGATTTGCACAGTCGAGGCATGTTGCCGATGACAATCCTGCCGTGTCACTCATGCCAAGAATGACGTGCACAAGCTGCACACAGCCCGCTGTAATGTGCTTGACGCCATAACTTGCTGGAGCACCTACAATTCCCGGCGGGGGGGGGGGGCGAGAGTTAGCGCTGGCGGGAAGGGGCGCGCG
>NW_014010473.1:4910-8425 GCF_000611645.1 Monoraphidium neglectum
GGCGCGCGGGGGCTGAGGGGTGGGGCGCAAATCGGTTTATGGGGCGTTGAGTGCGCCAGGCGGGGACTGCCAGGGGTTCGGTGGCCTGGGCTGCGCGCTTTAGGCGTGAGCCTCGGGGGAAGTGCCAAGGCTTGTGGCTGCAAAAAAAATCCCTTATTACTGCCCAAGATTTGTCAGGGCCCTTTGGGCAGGCAATCAGCTGGCCGCCCGAACATCTGGCCGTCTACTGCCGTATGTGCATGCTTAGATTTATACATCGTGGCACCTGCGTTGTGTGCATCAAATCAATGAAGTGGCCCTGCATGAGGTTACGTTGAGGGCAAAGCCACCAGGCCCAGACCCCCGGGAACCCTGGGTTGCTGCAGCCCGCCCCCACGGCTGGTTGCGGCAACCCAGGATACTGGCAACCATGCCGTGGGCTGTGGTGACCACTGGTTAACCTGCAGGTACCCACAGTCCAGGCGGCGGTCGCGGGTTGCGACCACCAGGCGCATCCGGGCACAACCCTGGTAACCATGCGCCCACATGTTTGCGACGCTCACGCCCCTGCCAACATGCGTTGATCCGCATGCGCAAGCCCAGCGCTTGACTTGGTAAGCACAGCTGCCACTGGTTCTCTGCGCCCCGCACTAGAGGCAGCCGCGGTGCCACTAGGTGGGGAGCGTTAATAGCATAGGTAGTACCCGGTAGGGGCGCCCTATTTCGGCTGTACCGGCGCGGGGCATGATGGTCAACACGCCGTGCACGGCGGCCATGTTTCAAATCCTGGTCATGCGCACTGACCGCACTTGTCAAGCTTTGAGATGTTTGCGTCGGGCAGGGTGACGTCCGCTCGAGGGATGGCAGCGCAACACGGAAGGATAGGTGGCGCTGGTCACCACACACTGTCCACCCTGGCGGTCAAGGCGAGAGTGTGCAGTGAGCATGTAGACAGACGTGAGTGCGTCACGATGTAAATTTTGTTTTGATTATGATCACCCTCACCAAAAACAGCTAGAGCAGATCAGGCTGGATGAGCGCGGCCCGAAACTCTGAGCTGGGCCTCTTTATCTTGCGGAGCCAGGTGGGATGGTTGAAATTCACGAGATGAATGCGCTGCGCCTGGCCAAGCAACGGGTGATGCGCCCTTGCAAGCACAAAATGCCGCTGCAGTGATGCACTGCCACTCGACATCCTGCTTGTGTTGCCCCGGACCTCCAGCTCTGCCAACACCTGCAGCTACGCGAGCTGCTCTATCGCAATGAGCAACGAAAAGCCACAGCATTACATAGGTCGTAGTTCCTGACGGCTGTCGATGAGGGCAGCCTGCCGTTGTGCCTGCAGCTCGCTCTGTGCTGAGCACTGCTGGCTCTGCCCTGCCATGGCGCAGGTCCTGGCGCTGTACCGCTCTTTTATCCGCACCTGTCGACAAATCCCCGCCAGTAACAGAGGTGGGGGTCACTTCAAGACAACCTCCGAACGGCTAAGCCCATCATGGTTGACTTGTGCAGCCATGTCACTGCTGGTGGCGCCTGGTCGTGTCTGCTCATCTGCTCTCCCCCACCCTCACCCCTGATTCATGTTTTTGGCACCGCGGTGTATCCTGAAACCCCTGCACGAACCATACGCAGACACCCCCACCTTGCAACGCCCACCGGCACGACGGCGTGCGCGCCCCCACACTATTGACTCACCCCCACCTCAGGTGAGGTCATGTCGGAGGTGCGGCGCGAGTTCAGGTCGCAGCAGGACCCCTCAAAGCCGCGGGACGCCTATGCCGTCAAGTACTTGCTTTCTGATGGCAGGACCAAGCTGAAGATGCTGCAAGAAATGATTGGCTTCAGGACCTGACTTGATCAGCGCGTCGCCCGCGCACGCTGTTGGCACGCGTGCTGCGATGGCCGCGCTGCTTGCTGCCTGCTTGGCCGCGGCCTGTTTGCCCCCCACCCCGCCTTCTGTGGGGTCGCCCCGAAATTGGTTTCTGATAGTCGACCAGTCGCTCACCATCCTGCTTGGACGTCTAAATTTTCGTTTGGACGCCGTGTTTGCGACCCACCCACCCCAAGCAGTGCGAGCCGTTGCGCTCGCTTCCCTGGTTCAACTCTGTCCTCGGACACTTTTCCCTGTCAAAGGGCCTTCCCTTTGCTGCTGGAACAGGCTGAAGTAACGCGTATCAAAGGCCACACGCAGCGGCAGCGTTTGCACCCCTGACCGCGGCAGCCGGGGCGCCGAGCAGCGGAAGCCCGGGAGATGAAGCTGAATGCAGCGACCTCGGCGGCGGAAGCTTCCGCCACCCAGATCCAATCAAGAAACCCCCTTAAGGAGGCTTCTTGATTGGACGCGTCCCTGCAGCACGCGGCCGGCGCTATCGATGGGGGCACAGGGTCTCAACAGCTGGCGCACACCTTCGTGGACGATCATGCACAGGGCTGATCTGCACAGTGGCTGCTGTGGGTGCCCACACAGCGGGCGGCAGGCGCCCCCGCCGCGCCCCTTCCCTGCAGGTGCTCCAGATGTTGTGGTGTCAAGCACAATCCAGCGGGCTGTGTGCACGCGTGCTTGCGCACGTTGTTTTCAGCAGGAGTGAGAAACATGGCAGTTGTCATTTATTGACGACATCCCTTTGCTGTGCACATCCATGGCCTAACCCTTTTTCTGCCGAAGCACGGCGACGTGGGTGCAGTCGTGGGACCTAAGGCTCAAGGGGCTGTCATGTGCGAGGCGCGTGATCTTGACCTGCTGTACCACGCAGCGCGGACCGGCGCAGCATGCCGCGCATCGCGGCGCTGTGGCCCCGGCCGGCCCCCCAGAATCACAGAAGCTACAGAAGATACAACCCGCACTCGTGGCGGCGCGATGGCTTGATGCTGGCACTGCCACTTAGCACCCTGTGGCGCTGGAGAAGCGACGAGGGCGCCGACGCTGGGCTGGAGGCGGGACGGGTGCAGCGTGCGCCAATGCTCCCTGCAACTTCACGATAAGGACGGCAGCCATCGTGTGATTGATCACAGGTAAGATCTGCCCATACACATCGCCACGCTGCAAACACCGCACGCCTCCATCGGCCACCTCGGTGCGCACAAATCCATCGTGAGTCATGGTCACTGAGAAGTGACGCCGGCCATGCCTAGCCGGGGCATTTTCTGGCAGACTGCGTTTGTTTCCTGTTCCGGCTTCAACAAGCACTCTGTTGAGTTGCAAGTTGTACAGGTGGAGAGGCTGCTGAGCTGCTACCATCTTCAGTTGCTGCGATCTACCAGCCGTGTTCACACAAACGCTGCTCCAAACAACATGGTTAGACTTTTTTGGAGGTCTGTGGCGCTTGCTGCAGCTCTCGTGGCCGCGGTGGCCCCTCTCGCGGGGGCCGTGAGCGTGAAAAATCAAGTCCTTCTCATGAGCATACCCGGTGAGTGCCTGACGCCAAGCTGTCTCGAATACCTTTTCTTTTGGGCTATTGCGCCGGCCGTTGCCCTGGTGGTCACCCACGCGGCCGCCCGGCGGGTGCCTCGGGAATTCACCCATCATGCCTGTGACGG
>NW_014010472.1:0-5514 GCF_000611645.1 Monoraphidium neglectum
CCCAACCCCTCCCCAAAAGCCCCCACCTGTAGATCGTCTGCCCTGGGTCCGGGATCTTCATGTGCCTGCAATTTGGACGCGCGGTTGAATCATGACATCAGTGCCTGGTCATATCGCGAGCCAAGCCAAGCCACTCATCATGGCGCAGCAGGAGTGGTCAAACGTTGGTTCGGGCCCAGCCCTGAAAGCAGTAGACGCGAGATCATGTAGACCTGCTAAGGCTACTTTTGAGGTGATCGCTTGCATGGCAACGACACGCCTTCCAGCATGATGACATCACCATTCACCCTCCGCCCGCCCCCATCCCTGTCAGCGAGCAGGTGTCGTCCTCCTCAACCCCTGCCCGCAAGCCCACACACGCACACACACGTGCACGCGCACACACACACACACACACACACACACACACACACACACACACATAAACACACACGCGTCTAAGAGTAACACAAGTGTCACGCGTAACGTCACTGCAGCCAAACTGCCGCTGACCTGTCCGTGAGCACAAACTCCCCGAGCCCCCTATCCAGTGTGAAGGAGAACACCCCGTCTCCCAGGGTAAGCACCAGGACTGTCGCACTGGAGTAGAGACAGTAGCCCGCGGCCACCAGCTCGGTGCCGGCCTTGCGCACGTTCGTCACGCACTTCTCCAAGACCTGGGTTTTGGAGGGTCGGGTTTTGGGGGGATCAGGGCTTGGAGATTGAGTTCTTAGGTGGGAAAGGGGTTGCAGAGAGGTGTGTGTGGGGGGAGGGGGAGGTGAGCAGGGAGGGGTTGAGGTCGGGAAGGGCCAGCGTGCTGGGCTGTAAAGGTTGTGGGCGTGGGTTGTGGTTGAGTGGGGGCTCGGCCCGACGCAGGCCCCGCTGCCGCGTCAGCCATAGCGCGTCTGCTTGATCAGCAGCCGCGTCCGCCCGCCGGTCGCGCAGCAGGACGAGAACGGCGGCGCTCGGCCTCGCCCGTGACCGCCGCCTTGGCCCGCGCTTCTTTACAGCGAAGCACAACTGCAAGATGACGACCCAAGCCGGCCAAACGAGGATCAAGCCGGCGCACCTCGTCAGCGCTGTCATCGTCGTTGATCACGCACTCCCCTGGGGTGTAGATCCCGAAGATCGAGCCGCTGCTGATGCAGGCGTCCTGTTGTTGACCATATTTGACCGGGTTTGACGGGGCGTAGGGGGTCAGGTTGTGGGTGTCCAGTGGGTGGGGTTGTGGGTGAAGGTGGGTGGTTGGGACTGGAGCCTTGCACGTGCATGCGTGCGCGCGCGTGAGAGAGAGAGAGAGAGAGAGAGAGAGAGAGAGAGAGAGAGAGAGTGTGTGTGTGTGTGTGTGTGCGCGCGCGCGTGCGCGCGCGTGTGTCCGTGTGCGTGTGCGTGCATATGTGTGTGTGTGTGGGTGGGTGTGAGTGTGGGTCATGTTTGCCGGTGAGTTGGCGTGTGCGTGCACGCACTCAGGAATATGATTGGTTTGTTGCTGGTGCATTCATCCTTTGCGAGTGGGGTGGGGAGGGCCGCTTTGCACCTGGGAAAGGCACATCACCCCATGACGCGGGCGCACATTGCCACGCGGCCTCGCCCTGCTTCCGAGTGGCTGAATATATACAGGCCCAAACATGCGTCCGCAAAACGACACAGGGCACGAAGCGCTTCTGCGCCGTTTGCACCGCAGCCTGCACAGCCCCGTCCGCCTTTGCATCGCCCGCTGCGAAACCTCCGCAAAGCCGCTGACCCTTGGAACCCCCACCACAACCAACCTTGGAACCCTCCCAAAGCCGCTGATCCTTGCAACGCCCGCAAAGCCGCCGACCCTTGGCGCTTGAAAGGCTTGAAAAGAGCGTGCCCGACGCTCACCAGGTTTGACGACCCGTCGATCGGATCGAAAGCCACGATGTAGTTGCCGCCAGCCACCACGTCCACCGCAATGGGGGCCTGCGGCGGGAGAGGCACATATATTGCACAATTGTGTCCATGGTACAAATTAGGAGCTTGATTGAAACGTGGCAGCGGGCCGCTGAGCGTCGAGGCGGGCCTGCAGGGCGGCTGTCTGTCGGGCTGGGAGCGGCAGGACGGGTGGTTTCGCCTCTGAGAGCACGCAGGCTGCCGGCCGGCAGCCGTTTGGCCCGCAGGGAGGCCAGGGCGAAGCGGATTGAGCCCCGAGCCAGCCGACATCGGCGGTGCCAGGGCGGCCACGCCCCCAGCAACAGGGAAAGGGGATCCGAGGCTCGCGGGCGCGCCGAGGGCGCTACCTCCTCTTCCTCGGAAACCGTGATGCCGGTGCGGCCGCAGTTGGCGACCGCGCCCGTGAAGATGTCGTTGGCGATGACGTCGAGCTGACGTCATCGCGAGGTGTGGTGGGGGTGGGAGTGGTGAGGGTGAGGGGGAGAATCCGCAAACATTCGGGTGTCTGTGCGGGCGTTGCTGTGCTGCCATCATCAGCTTGCCGCTCAAAGATGTTGGCAAGGTTGATTCCCTTGCAGGCGCTGCTTTCCCGAGTTCGTCCCCTTCCTCCATCCAGCCTTGCGCCGGAGAGAAGAGCGTGCTCATGGCGCGCGCCTGGCACCCCTGCGGCAAGCAACACGCGCAACCCCCCGCCAGCCTGTGCTGCGCCCTGCTTGAGTTGGAGCCGCCCCCTTGCTTCGCATGCACCGCAGGAGCAGGGCGGCATTCCCATACGATAACATCCCAAATTCTTTGCAGATAAGCAGCCCAACATATGCTTGAGTGGGCACACACACACACGCACACAAATATACACACCCATACACGCGCACACACATGCACACTGATGCATACGCCGAAACTCACATACATGCTTGAGTGGGCACACACACACACGCACACAAATATACACACCCATACACGCACACACACATGCACAAGTACATACACACACGCACACACTCGTGCTTGTCGCCGCCCCACCTTCTTCTGCTCGTCCCCGCTAGCGTTGGAGCCCCCCGCCACGCCCGTCAGCTTGGCTAGGGGGGCGCGCGCCACCAGGGCGCTGATTTGCTTGCACGCCACCGCGATGGACGACACGACCTGGTGCAAGGTTGTTATTGGGCAAGTTGTGTGCGGGTGTGCGGGCGTTTGTTTAAAAATGTGTGGGTGGCATGTGGGTGAGTGTTTGTGTGTGCATTTCTGTGTGCATGTAGCTAAATGTGTGCACGTGCGCGTGTGTGTATGTTTCTTGAAAGCCACACAAAATGCGAGATTTCCCAGGCCTTGGATGCAACTCGGAGCGCCCCGTCCTGCTGCGCACATCTCATCGCTGCTGCGCCGCGAAAGCACCCTGTCACCGAGTTACCCGGGATAACGTGATCACCCTTACTCTTGTGAGTGCTCACCGCACTCACATCAAAATGTTTTTCCCTCAGATGCTGCAAACAACAAACCTAATTGCACAAACCATGTGCTTGCCGAACGCCGTTGGACCGCCAACCGCCCGCACGGCCGGCCCCGCCCCGCCAATTCGGCCGCGCGGGCGCGCCCTCGAAACGGCGTCCCCAGGACGCCGTTTCGACCTCTATCCCACCTGCACCAGATCAAACGGCACCCGACCCGCCATCTCCTCTCGCAACAGCCATGTAGGCAGCGTCTCGATGGCAAAGTCGTAGCCGCCGCCGCCGGTGGCGGCGGCAACAACAGACCGCCGCCGCTGGGCGCCGCTCAGAGCGCTGGCGGTGGCCGCGCCGCGCCAGGGACCTAGCGTGCTGCGGCCGGCAGGGCTGGTGGCGGCGGCTGAGGAGCGGTCGGTGCGGCGCGCCGGGTGCGGGGCGCGGCCAATGGGCGCGGCTGCGGCGCAGGCGCGGGGAGCGGCGGTCGCGCCAGAGGCACTGCGAACCTGCATGGCGGCGCGCATCGCGGCGCAGCGGCTGAGCAGCCCGAGATCCGGGCACGAGTATTAAATGTGACTTGTGATTCTACTGACTGTCAGCAGCTGCGAATGTGCCCTGATCCCGACCGCCTGCAGAGTTTGAATCGCCTCGTGATCCGTGACCCCCGGTTGAAAAAAAGCCACAGGTTCGATGCAAGCACATTCGCAGCAACGGTGGGGGGACGGTTTTGTGCGCCACCCCTGCCGCTTGTGCTGTGCGCCCTCGGCAGTGACGCCGGTGACCCATCACCTGCTGTTTGTCACGCTTTCCCCATTTTTCGCCGTCCCACCACCGCACCACCACCTTTGAAAGCGTTGCTCCGGTCCCCATTGGATAGCATCGAGAAGCGCAGAGGTTTGCGCGGCTGCAAAATGGAGCCCAACTTCATCATGCCAGTGCCGCACGGCTCAAAATCGCGACTGCTCAGCAGGCGCGACAGGTTCCGCAGCGCCCGCTGGCGCGCCTTCCGCGAATCCAGTCACATGTGACAGCAGCGTCCTCCGCGGAGCTTTCACATCTCTCGCATCACACACAATGATGACGTCATCACAGGCTCCCCAAGTCCAGGTTGCCCGCGATCTTGATGGCCTCTTCCAGCTGCGCCACAGCTTCCCGCCTGGGCTCAAGCTGAGCCTCGGCCTGAAGTGGGATTTCAGAGGCGGACAGAGGTAAGAGTGGGGTGGGGTGGGGCAACGCGGATTGGGTGAGGTGGGTGGAGCGAGCGAGGGAGACCGGGGCGGGTGGGGAGCCTGCAGCTGACAATGTCTTCAGCAGCACCGTCTGATATGGGCCGGCAGATGGATGGGGAGCCGCAGGGATATGGATATCACTCTAGGGAGTGGCTTGAGAGCGTGCCAGGAGGGTAGGCAGGTGGGCGCGAGCCGCCGAAAAGAGGGCCCCGTTCTGCCGCAAGCCCCGGAAGGAGGCCGCAAGGTGTAGGTACAGGCAGCAGCCGCGCTTAGAGGAAGTGGCAGCCGCGCATACACACACAAATAAACAGGCACATACGCACACTCACACACCCAACCTCTCTCTTTCAAACACTCTCTCACCCTCACACACACAAACATACGAACACGAACACACACACACACACACACACACACACACACCACACCTGCTGCATCATCTTGACGCGCGCCGCCACCTCCGGCTGCTCCAGCAGCTCTGGGCGGTTCCGCCGCGCCCACGCCAGCTCAGCCTGCGCGGCGGTTGCAGTTGTTGGGGGCGGTTGGGGGCGCGTGTCAGGGATCATCGGGGGGGCACCGAACTGCAAGTGGGAGTTCTGGGGAGCAGGGTGAGAAGTGACGGCATCAAATAATTGCGTGGGAGTCGCACACAGGCGAGCCGCGGGCATGTGTCGGGGGTCGCTCCGCATGATGGGGGGGGGGCAGGTGAGGGCAGCAGGGGCTGGCCGCCAGGACGGCTGATTGGTGCAGATGGCCTGAACCAAGTCTGCCCCGGCGACCTGGCGGGCCGCGACGATCCGCCCTCTTTTGCAGACTCGCGGGTCCGAGTGCGCACACGCCCAAACACACACACACACACACACACACACACACACACACACACACACACACACACAAACACACCCGCAATCGCGCGCGCACTTCTATCGCCCTTCTGGCCCCTCCTTCCCCCC
>NW_014010472.1:5643-7195 GCF_000611645.1 Monoraphidium neglectum
GCCTCCTGCGCCTCCTGCAACTCCTGCTTAGACCCCTCAAGCAGCTCAGCCGCCTCTGAATGGATATGAGCAAGGACAGTGATGCGGCGGCCAGGATATGATGAGCAGATGGACGAGAGCTGGAGTAGCAGTTAAGGTACGAGGATTCGAGCAGCAACGAAGTGACAGCGAGCGCGATAAGGAGGCGGCGCGAAGGGATGCGGGGCTTTAGTGGAGGGTGAGGTGGAGGGACGGGGGAAGCTGCGCGGGCGCTGGGGTGATCAAGCAGCTCAGCCGCCTCTGAATGAACAGCAGCGCGAACGAACAGCAGCGCGGCGCGACGAGGAACGCGGGAACGCGAATTCGGGCACTCGAGGGTTTGAGCAGCGAGAACGCGACAAGGGAAGTGGCGAAAGGGCGGCGCCCGACTATATGGAGACGTGAGGGCAGTCAGAAACGGAGGGGCCGGGGTTTGAGACCATCACAGGCGCTTCGGGCAGCGCGCGGCGCCCAGCCAGCAGGCCCTCCGCCCGACCCCGATCGGCAGGATCGCAGCGGCCGGTGAAAGGGCGCCGGCGCGCGGCGACACGCGGCCGGGCCCGAGCGTCCCGGAGCGGCGGCATGTGCACGCGCTGCAGGGGCGGGGCCGGCAATGCGCCGCGCGGCGCCGCGGCGCGGCGCACCTGCAAGGAACGCCACTGGGGAGACGGCCTCGACTGACAGAGCGTCTGCGGCCAGGGGCCCGTCTTGCGCCAGGGCGGCCGCGGCTGTGAAGATGTCGACGGGTAGGGCGCCTGGGGGGATGGGGTGGCGCGGACGCCGAGCGGGTGACGCGTGTGGGTTTGGGGGTGCAAGGGATAGGGAATAATGAGTGGGGTCGGATGACATCGGACGAGATCAGATGTTTGATTCTCCAAAGAGGGTGGAAATGATGTGATGATGAGTAACATAGGTGAGGGTGAGGGCTTGGGACAGGTGCTGGCAGGCTCGGGGCGCCATGACCCGCGGCCTGGATCCCAAACCCAAAGCACACGCCTTCTCGGCAGCTGCCGCCCGCCCCCTCAACCCGCTGGCGCGCAGCGAGCCAGAGGGGGCTGTCGCAACGGGGGAAAATCTGCCCGCGGCCGCTCACCGCCCGTGAACGCGTCCCGCATCATCGTCGCCGCCCGCCGCCGCGCCTCGGCCGCGTCCGGGCCGCCCGCTTCCCGCCCCGCCCCCGCCGCCGCGCCCTCTCCGAGCACGGACAGCACATCGTCCAACAACCGCAGCGCCGGCGATGCGGCCGCGCGATCGCGCTCGCGGCGCAGCAGCGCGTACAGGTATCGATAGTTCGCGATCGCCTCAGGCTCCTGAACAAGGGGGTTTGGAGACAAGGGTGCATGGACGCGAGGAGGAAGAGCAGATGAGCGAGAGGAGGCGTGCGGGGGGCTGGGGCGAGAGGAGGTGCGGGGATGCAGGGGTTGGCTGGTGGGAAGGCGTGCACACTCACATGCACACACACACTCACACACACACACACACACGCAAACACGCAGGCGTACACACACACACACACACACACACACACACACAC
>NW_014010471.1:0-7065 GCF_000611645.1 Monoraphidium neglectum
GGGGCGCAGCCAGAGGTCGGGGAGCGGGGTCCGGGCGCAGCTTGGAGGCTGGAGGGCACGGTGGCGGGGCCGGCAGGCGCGACGAGGTTGCGCCCGTCCCCAGCCCATTGCTGCCCATGGCCGCGGCCCTCGGATTGACCGCCACCGGCGAGCCCGGGGCACCCAGGACGGCCGGCCGATGGTGGTTGTGTTGGTTCTGGTGATGGTGGTGGTGATAACTGGTGGTGTGGGCGCAAAGGGGGGGCATGGCGCGCGCGTCGCACCTTAAAGAGGGGCGACAGCGCCAGAGTCGCGACCTGGTGGATGGGCCAGGGCAGCGTCATGTGGCGAAAGAGCTCTGATGCGGGGATCACGCCCGGGTGGCACGCCACGGCCGCCAGCGGAAGCCCGGCCTCGCGCCAGCGCCGGTGGAGCTCCCTTTGGGGGGCGGCGGGGCGCCGCGGGTGGGGAGGGCGGGGTGGGAGGGCGCGGGCGGCGTCGATGTCGAGCGGTGGTTTGGTCCAACGGGCGTCCAGAGGAATCAAATAGGCCAGAGCTAAAGGTGGGAAGGGTTCCTGCTATCCCGCGAAACCCATGGGCGCGAGCAGGGGCAGGGCCGCGCAACGGCGGCGCGCGTGCGCGCAGCCTGCCCTCGGCTGACGCCCCAGCTTGTGATGCCCTGCTGGAGCGTGGCCAATCACAAGGCCGAGTCAGGGTCACCCCTCGCCCTCCCCCAACACACACATACACATGCTCGAATGCACATATGCACACAGGCACTAACCCGCACAAACACACGTGCACACATGTACGCAAGCACACACTCACCCCCGCACACACACACACGCATGCACATGCACATACACACATGCACACACACACACACAAACTCACTGCCCACCTGGCAAACAGCACGTTGCAGAGCTTGCTCTGCCCGTACGCGCCCCATGGGCTGTACCCCTCCTTGGAGTCGATTGTCTCCTCAGACCGCACCCCCTCAGGCATGTAGGGCCCGAAGTGCGCCGAGCTGGCCAGCACGACCACGCGGCCTGGCTCGCCACTGGACCTGGCGGTGGCCTCCAGGACGCCCTGCAGGCGGTGCACCAGCGCGAAGTGGCCCAGGCTGCGGGGGTTCCGGGGGAGGACGGGGGCCAGCAAGGAAGGTGTGGGAGTTGGGATGATGGTGATTTAGTGCTGGGTCTCGGCATTGTCAGGGCAGCTTGAGCACACAGGGGGGGTCACAGGCACTGATGGCTGGGGGAGGAGGGCGCGGCGCCGGCGCCACTGCTGCGGGATGGGACAAGGAAGGGCTTTCCATGCACAATGGGCCCCAGGACACGGGCGCGACCACCGCCCCAGCCCGCCAGCTGCGTTGCGCCGTGGGGCGCGGCGCCGAGAATTCTGTCGCCGCCACCCCCCTGGCTCATGTGTCTCATGCGTCACCCCCGCCCCGTGGCTCACTGGTTTGTCCCGAACTGCGTCTCGTGGCCGTCCTTAGTCAGCCCGTAAGGGCACGCCATGACCCCCGCGTTGAGCATCAGCACGTGCAGCGGCTTGCCGCCCGCGACGTACTGCTCGGCCGCCGCCTTGACGGATTCCAGGCTGGACAGGTCAAGCTGCAGGGTGCTGACGGTGGCGGATGGGTGCTGCGCCTTGATCTTGCCGGCGGCGGCGGCGGCTTTTGCGGGGTCGCGGGCGGCGATGATGACCTCGGCGCCGCGGGACGCGAGGACGCGCGCCGACTCCAGGCCGAGGCCTTTTCGAGGGGGGAGTGTTTTAGGGAGGAGCGGGCGGGAGAAGGGTGCCAAAGGTTGAGCAGTTGCGCACGCATGGGCTGCGCATGTGCGCGGCTGCTGTTGCATGGGCTGGCGGTTTGCTTGGGGCTTGTGCGCATGCGGTTTGGCGTGACAATGCATGGGCGCCGGGCGCGCCATGCGTGGGCACCGCTGGGCGTATGGCATCAGGCCCCAGGAGTGCATGGCGAGCGGCCATGGCCTCTGCCGACGACCCTGCAATCCTCCCTGGTGCAGACGCAATCCACCTATCTAACCTGTAGAAGCGCCTGTGATCAGTATGGTCTTCCCCTTGCCGTCCCAGCCCCGCGCGACCTGATCCGCTGTGGACGACGCGCCGAAGCCGCTGGGGCCGGCGCTGCCTAGAATGTACCCGGGCAGGCCCGTCATCGGCGACGACGCCGTGCCGCCTTTTACCGAGAACATGGTGTCTATGCGATGGCTTCCAAGTTTGTGATAGACACTGGCTCCTCCTCCGCAGCTCGATCACGCACTTGAGTGGTGAGCGCGCGTCTAAGCAAGTATGGTATGCTCGGAGGCGAGAGCGAGCGCGTTCAAATGCACATGAATATAGAAATTCAAGGCATTAAGCACGTGTGTTTTGGATGCGTGCAGTTGCTCACTTGCACTGACGCCCCTCCTGAGCAACGCACGCAGCTGCCTCGCGCATTCAGCTCCACAACTGCCGCTGTGTGCCCGGCCAACAGAAGCCGCTGCTGCTGCGCGTGTAACAGCTTTGAAGGCAGCTTGAGAGGCAGTGCACGCCCACCCCCGGCATGCAAGCGCACGCCGAGTTGATAGCCTGACTTGTCGTGCTGAGCCAGGGCTGAACTCCCGTCGCATTGTGCGGGGCGCGTTGACCAATGCCCCCACGAATGCACCCCCATCCCATCACCACCTTCCCCATTCCACACTTTCACGCGTCCCATCATTGCACAACATGTAGAGCTCAGCCTGGTCACCCCGAAGCTGCTGAAGAGGGTTTTCAAACTCCCGCCCCCCTACTTCCTCGCTGCGCCGCCCCTGCCGCCCTTTTTCCCGCCATCCCCTGCGTCCGGCGCCGCCGCAAACGGCAGGCCCCACACAACCAGCCCCGCCTCGCGCACCGCCTGCACCTCGTGCTGGCCGAGCCCCTGCAGTGCTGCCGCAGCAGCCGCGCCCAGGGTCTTGCCCTCGGATGCCAAGCCCCTGAGCAGCCCCGCCGCCAGCTGCGCGTTCGCCCACGTAGTCGTTGCCACCGGCGTCAGCGCGGCGCAGCGGACGCCGCGCAGCAGCAGCAGCATCGCCACGCGCGTCGGGCCCTCGAGCGCGCGCCGCGCGCGCGGCTTGCGGTTGTCCAGGCGCAGCTGCCGCACGGCCGCTTCGGCGTTGCTGGCGCGGTCGAAGATGAGGGCGGCGGTGCAGCCCGACAGGTCCAGGCCGCAGAGTACCTGCGGGAGAGGGCAGAGCACTGAAGTTTGACACCACATTGAATAAATTCAAACGTTGGTGGGCGCTGAGTACTGAACGAGGTCCCAGGCCTCGTTCGGAACACGCTGGAAGTGTGTGCAAGTGCCTAGCCCAGCCCTTTGCAGGGCCCAACCATGCGCCTGTTTGCGGGGCGGGCGCAAGGGGCGGGGCGCAGCACCGGTCTGGCAGGCGCGGCGGCATGAACAGCCATTTGTTGCTGCTGCTGTCGCTGTCCGTCTGGACGCAGCTGCGGCAGCACACGCCCTGTGGCTGCGGCAGCAGTAGGCGCAGCACTGCAACTGCCACCAAGTCTGCTGCGGATCCCCCTGCTAATCTACATCGCTAGACCGCCTGCTGACACCCGGCGTGTGATACTGCCACGCCCAACTGGCACACACCTCTGGCGACATGTAGGCGAGGAAGCGCCCCACCCCCATGAAGAGTAGCGCCGACGCCCCCGCGGCCGCCGCTGCATACTCGCAGTCAGCAGGCACCACGGCGCCGGCCCCGGCACCGCCGAGCGGCGGCGTGCCCACGAGGCCCGCCTGCCACTGGGCGCCGTAAGCTGGGAGCAGCTTCTCCCGAAGCAAGGGCAGCAGGGGGACGACGTAATCGCCTGCGTGAGGGTGTTGAGATGATTGATGGGGCCTTGTCTGTTTAATACTCGGGTCATGATAGAACACAAACTGGGGCTCATAATAATTTTGATGACCCATCAGACATCCAAACACCCACAAGGCCTCCCTACACACGCATGCACACATGCACTCACGCGCACATGAACACACACACCTGTTGCTCGCGCACACGTGTGCCTCCAAACTCCGCACATCACAAGGCAGGGGAGCAGCACCCCCTCCTTCATCAAACCAACCGCCACCAGAGTCTGCGCACCTGAATGCTGTTGACCAGCGTCGCTCTCTTCATGGAGGGGGTCCACGATGTACGTCAGCCGCACAGCATTCACCACCGCAGGCTGCGCCGCCACGCCAGCCGCCACCGCCGCGCCCTCAGCCGGAGCCGCCGCCGCTGCTGCCGCCGACGCCACCGTCGCTGCGCCCTTCGCTGAGCCCGCAGCCGGCGCAGCGGCAGCCGCCGCCGCCCCGCCGGGCGGCGCCAGCAGGTGGCGCGCGAGTGCGGCCGAGAAGCACCGGCCGACGCTGCCGCAAGAGCCACGCACGGCCGGCAGGGCCTCCCAAGGCAGGGGGGACAGCTCAGGGTCTATTAGCAGCAGCAATGAATGGCTGCTGCCGCCGCCCTCGCCCGCTGCCGGCGCTGCGGGCGCTCTGCCGCTACCCGAGGCAGAGGGCGGCGTGGTAGGGGCTGGCGGCTGCTGCTGCTGCTGCTGCTGCTGCTGCTGCTGCTGCTGCTGCTGCTGCTGCTGCGACGTCAGCGGCAGCGGGAGGGCGGCGATCAGCAGGTGGGCCAGGGGTTTAAGCAGCGCCTCAAAACGCTGCACCAAGGCTCGCCACTCTGTGTTGAACTCCTCCCCAAGCAGCGGCGCCTCGGGGACGCAGCCGGGCTGCTGCTGCTGCTGCTGCGCCGCCGCTGCGGCAGCAGCAGCAGCAGCCTTGCCGCCGTGGACGGCCATCGATTGACGGGTCCCAGTCGGCGACGCCGCCAGCCTCTGCGGCTGCGCGCCCCTGCCAGCGGCCGCTACGGCCGTAGTTGACGCAGCCGCCGCCGCTGCCTTGGCCGCCGCGGCTGCGGCGGCGGCGGCGCGCTCCTGCGCCTGTGTCGCGCCCTCCACTAGCGCCCGCCCAAGCCGACGCTTGTAATTTCGGAAATCGGAAACCAGATCTGATAGCTCATCAGCCGACAGCCGCATGCTGGCCACAACCGGCTCAGCTGTCGCGGCCACCTCCACCCCTTCGCCTGCCGGTGCAGCGGCGCCCTTGTTGCCCTGCCCCGCGCCCAGCCCCTGCGCCGGCCTGCCGCCGCTCCCTGCGCCGGCCGCCTGGGCGGCGCCGGGCGGCGCGGCGGGCGCCGCCGGCTGCGCCGCAGGCAGGTTTGCCGCAACGAGAAACAGCTCCCCGGCGGTTTCGTCGTGGTGAAGGATCAGCACGCGCGTCGAGGGCGGCAGCGCCGACAGAGTTGGCGCCAGCAACGGGAGCGGCCCGAGCTGCAGCCGCGCGCGCGTGACGCCCGCGGCGGCCGCGGCCGCGTCGGCCTGTTATTGGAAGCAAACCGACGTGAGGGAGGTCTGGCGCAGCCGACAGAATGAGTCGCAGGGCTGTTGCAAATAATTGCAGCTGTGAGGTCGCCAGCAGACACGTACAGCCGCCCACGTTTGACCAACAAGCACCACTGCATTGACCCCCCACGCCACACCGGGGTGGACCAGTTGCGCGCAACCACGCACCCCCATGCCGAGCGGGACGGAAGCAGAGGCCGAACGTTAGTGCAGCAACAGCAGCGCACCTGCTGCACAAAGCCCGCCGCCCCACACCCCGCCGGGACGCCGTCAAGCCGCGGGCCGCCCGTCTCGGCCGCGGCGTGCCGCCGCCACGCCAGCACCTCCGGGTGCCCCGACGGCCCCGCGGCCTCGATGAACGTCTCCCTCATTGCCGCCGCCGCCGCCGCGCTCTGCGCCACCGACAGCCACTCGGCCACGCCGGCGGCCGCGCCGCGCCGCGCCGCTGAGCGCGCGAGCGCGAGCGCGGCGCGGCGCGCGGTGGCCATGTCGCCGGCGGCGGCGGCGGCGGCGAGCGCTGATTCAAAGTAACAGACCGCCTGGTGCCCGTAGAATCCCTCGGGCCCGGCCGTTCCATTCGACGCCTCTGTGTCTTCTTTTTCTCGCGGCGCCTGGTCACCACAAGACGAGACCCGGCACGCAGACGCGTCCGCAGCCGAGCCAACCTGGCTCAACGCAGCCGCGGCGGGCCCGTCAGGCGGGCTCGCGGCGGCGGCGCCGCCAGGCGCGCCGTCCGCCGCCGCGGCGGCGGCCCGCGCCTCTAACGCCTTCATCTCGAGCGCCTCCCCCGCCGCAGCCAGCGCGGCGGCACGCACGCGCGCGCCCGCCGCGCCCACGCCTGCACCCGCCGCGGCGCCCGATGCGTGCAGAAGCGCCCGGTCCTCCCACAGCAGCGCCCCACGGCCGCCGCCGTCCGCGGCACCGGCGCCATCGAATCCGCGCTGCTGCGCCGCCTCATCGGCACACACATCTAGATAATCAATCAGCACCTTGGGGGGTGGCCCCAGCCCGGGGACCATGGGCAGCGGCGGCCGGGCTGCCACGCGGTCAGATGCTGCATGGGCGGCCGCCTGCCTTGCCAGGCGGAGCTCGACCTCCGCGAGGCGCCCCCGGGTGGCCGCCAGCAGGCGGAGGGCCGGGGAGCCGCACGCGGCGGCGCCCGCGGCGCCCGTGGGCGCCGGCGGGCGGGAGGGGTGGGTGGCGGCGTGGGGGACGCTCGCCTCGGACTCCGCGGCCTGGGGGAGACGAGTTGGGGTGATGTGTGTCAGGGTGTTCAGGGTGCGATGCAGCAACACACGCGCGCACACACACATGCGTGCGTGCACGCCCGGCTCCTGGGCACACAACGAAGTTCCGCACCCCCCCCCTCCCGCACTCTTTGGTTCAATCCTCAATGCATCACACGGGCGAGCCAGGCTGCCACCGCCCACCTGCAGGACCTTCCAAACCTCAAGAAGAGCCGGCCTCTGGTCATCCATTGCCGCGAGCCCAGGCTGCAGCAGCATCACCTCGGCAACCAGCAGTAGCGAAGCCACACGCGCCGGCGCAGCACGTCCCCCGCATGTGGCCAGAGCCGACGCCGCCCCGCGCGCGAGCTCCAGCGCCCGCGCGCGCGCCCGGGCGGCGGCCTCCGGCGCCGCCACCCGCGCG
>NW_014010470.1:0-6568 GCF_000611645.1 Monoraphidium neglectum
CCCTGATTCCCCGCCCCCCTCCCCCGCCCCAGGTCCATAGAGCGCCTCAACGCCTTCAACTACCTAGGCGTCGCCGCCTCCCTCGCCCTCGCCCTCATCGCCGCCGCGCTCGGCGCCGCGGCCGCCGCCGCCGGCGCCGTGCACCCGCTGCCGGCCGCGCCGCAGTGGGCGGAGCTGGGCGGCGGGGGGCTGGCGGGGGCGGCGCAAGTTGCGAGCATTGTGGCCGTCCTGCTGGCCTGCTACGTCGGCCATCAGAACCTACATCCCGTCCTGCCGCTGCTGCGGCCGTACTCGGGTGCGCACGGGCTGCGCCCCTGTCGCACGCACGCTTGAACAAGGCCGGCCGCAAGGATGCCGGCTGATTGAATTGGGCTGCGCTCGTGCTGCGTGTGTGTGCGGCACTACGCAGCTTGCGTGGATGGCATGCCGGATGGCGTCCTGATGACGGATACCCGCACCTGCCCGGCAGGTGCACGCATGCGCGGCGTGCTAGTGGTGGCCCTGTCAATGGCGGCCCTAGTCTTCAGCGCGCTGTGCGTCGGCGCGGCGCTCGCCTTCGGGCCCGGCCTGCAGGTATGTGGGCGGCGGCTGCGGCTGCGGCTGCGGCTGCGGCTGCGGCAACGGCGGCCGGGCGATGGCTGGCCAGCGGGCCGCCCTCGCCCCCGTTCCTGCGCCACGAGCGGCCGCGCCTGCATACCCCTGTGTCGAGCCAGCCCGTCAGTCCCCGGTCAACCGAGCCGCTCCAGTCCTACTGACCGATCGAAC
Source organism: Monoraphidium neglectum (assembly GCF_000611645.1). Lineage (NCBI taxonomy): Eukaryota > Viridiplantae > Chlorophyta > Chlorophyceae > Sphaeropleales > Selenastraceae > Monoraphidium > Monoraphidium neglectum. The sequence goes on from NW_014010470.1 coordinate 766, forward strand.
CCTCGGCAATCTGGCCTCCCACACGACCCCTGTGGACTTGGAAACTCTGAATCCCTACACCCTTGCCTACCCCTGGCCCCCAGATCAACGTGCTGTCAAACCTGAGCATCGACTCCATGGCCCCGCTCCTAGGCGCCGCCCCGGCTGTCGTCGCGAGCCTGGTTATCCAGATCGGCTACGTCGTGTCTCTCATGGCCTCCTTCCTGCTCTACATGCACCCCATGAGGACCAACGTGGCCGAGATGATCTGGCCGCCGCCTGACGTCGCGGCGGGCCAGGGCGCGGCGCCGGCGGGCCGCCGGGGGTCGGACGACGAGGGGGGCGGCGGCGCGGGCGTGGAGGCGGGCGCGGCGGCGGCTGGGGTCGGGGCGGGCAGGGCGGCGGAGATGGAGGCTCGCCACTACCACGTCCTGACGTACTCGCTGCTGGCGGCGGCGACCCTGGCGGCCGTCAGCGTCCCCAGTGAGTGCGCAGGCGGCGCGCCAGCCCGGGCTCCGCCCTGCCGCTCATGGTGCGTTTGGGGTGCCGTGCGCGGCAGGTGGGTGAGGGCTGCGGGATGCGGCTGGCCGTCCGTAGCGCTGATCCGGCGCCCTCTCCTCCTGCCGTGCCCTCGCACGACCCCTCTGCCCTGCAGACATTTGGGCGGCGCTGTCGTTCATCGGTGGGGCCGACGGCGAGGCGGAAGGGGGTTTTGAGGGAGTGCCTCACATCCTTGTGAATCGAGCACCGCCCGCTCAGGGTTTTGGGCCAGGCGCTCTCTGCAGGGTTTCGGATCAGGCGCGTGGCCCTGGTTGTCCAATTAGCACATGGGCCGCTTGTGTGCGACCCCCGACCGACAGCCCTCCCCCCACGCCCCGCGTCCGCCCACTAACAAAGGCAACATGTGCGCAAGCGTGGAGGCGTTCATAGCACCAGGGTGCATCGCGCTCGCTCTCAACGGATTCTGGCCGGGCAGCAAAAGCAGCGGCGGCGGCAGCAGCGGCGGCGGCGGCGGCGGCGCCGAGGCGGCGAGGGACACCGAGGCGGCGCCGCTGCTGGATAGCGCCGCAGGGAGCGGCGCGGTCGGCCGGGCTGGTTCCAGCGGCGGCCGGCGGAGATCTGGGCCGGGCGGGGCCGCGGCGGCGTGGCGGGCGGCGGCGGTGGCGGGCAACGTGGCGACGGCGGTGGTGGCGATAGCGCTAGGGTGCGGCCTGATGGTCAACGGTGTCGCGCAGCAGCTGGTCTCGTGGGGCGCCTTTGGATGACGATGTTGGGACCCGTTGAAAACTTGTGTTCGGGGGATGAGGGCTTGCACTTCATGACGACTTTTCCTGATGATTGTACTTGTATTTATAGTCTGATTGTTGTGTTTGTGTCTGTCGTCTGCAATTGATGCTAGCTTTTACTCACAGTATACGTGGTTGTGTAAACAGTGATTGAGTCAGAACGTGTTACTATAAGCATCCACAAGCAGTCCGCATCATAATCAGGCTGGTGACGCACAGCGCCATACTTGGAGCCCCGCCACACTGCGAGCCTTCAGGGCCAGCCGGGGATCACGCGGCCGCAGCCACGGGGGCGCGCGTCCTGCCGCTCTTGGGCTTCGCGACGTCGCGCAGCGGCTTGTCGCGCACCCTGCGGCCGGGGCAGGCGTCGAGTGTGGGTGGACCAATTGAAGATGGCTCAATAAGCTAAAACCCGGCGACCGCAAAGCCATCGCAGCAGGCTCGTCCGTCCCAATTCCGCATGCCTCGCCCTCAGAAACACAGCTGCCAGCAACAATCCTACACGAGGAGACGCGGCTCTTGGATGCATGCGCCCCAGCCTGAAGCAGCCCTGTCCCCTCCCTTCCTGTCACCTGTAGATCCGCATCATCCAGTGCTGGCTGGAGAACACCTCCTCGAAGTACTTGAGGCTGACGTCAAAGTTGCCGATCAGCGTGCCGCGCACGCGGTCCATGCCGCGCTGGCCGAACTGGCGCTCGGACGCCTCGGGGAAGCTGCGGGGGCAGGGCGGGTGGTTGGGAGGGCGCAGCGGGCGGGTCCATGCTTACCCTGTTGCCCCCACTTCACTCCCTTCCTTCTCCCTCATTCTGCCCCTCTGATTGTCTGTCTCGTGTCTCGCTTCCCATACTCGCTCTTTCTCTGGAAACACAACGGACCGCCCAAATGGACCGCTCGAGCCTCAAAGTCTGCAACCAGCAACCAGGCTGGCCGCCCAGCACCCCTTTGTCCTCTTGCTGAAGCCGCCCCCCCTGCGCCCCGCCGCGCCACTCACTCGTAATAGGAGAGCTTGTACATCAGGGACTTGAGCATGATGGGGTTGCCCTCAGCATCAATGCGGTATTCACCCTGAGCGGGAGGGGTTGGCGAAAGATACGCTCGACACAGAGACAGGCGGGCGGAGCCCCGGCCATGGGGCGAGGAGGCCGGGGGTGAGCGACCCTTTCCTGGGTTACAAACAGCAGGCTTGACAGCCCCAGTATGTCTGCAGCGCCCCGTGCCTTTGCCCGCGCCCGCTGCGCCCCGCCGCCCCTGCCAGCATGGGCCTGCGCCCGGCGCGGCCCCTAGGGCCCTCACGTTTGCGCTGAGGTAGTCCTTCTCCTTAATCTCGGGGTAGACGCCGCCGCCGATACGCACCTGGGTGCGCGCACACGCGTGTGTGTGAGTGTATATGTGACAGATAGAGTGGGCGCATCTGGCTGGGAGGGATGTTAGAGATGCTCCTGCTCCGAGGAAGTTTGATTGATTTGGGCTCTCTTTGCCGCCGCGACAAGCGGCGGCAGCGTGAACCGACCGTGCGGAGCGGCAGCCGCGCGAGGGCTGAGGGATGGGCGATTCACTCAAAAGACGCGGAGGACCAAGTGGGTGGGCGGGCTGGGAGGGCGGTGTGCGCGTGCGCCCACCATCCAGAGGAATTTGTTGATGTCGTCTGATGAGTAGCCGATGAGGCCACCAAACACGACAAACACATACTCGACATCCAGGGACCTGGACGCGGGCGCGGGTGTTGAGGGTGAGATGGTGCGGGCTGTGGGAGGGGAGGCTGGTGCGAGGAATTGGAAAAAGAGGGGAGCACACACACGTGCTCACATAAACGCACAGAAACAAACGCATGACACAAACTTGCAGGTGCGCGCCGTCCACACCCCCACCCACACACACACACACTCTCTCTCTCCCTCACACACATACACACACACACACACAGGCACTGCCGCCCAACCACGCACCTGTAAATCCTCCAGGCCTTGGCCTCAGGGCTGGCCATGGCCCTGCCCACAGTGGCGATGTGTGAGGTGTTCCAGGTGTTGTTGTCGACGATAATCGTGCGGTTGGCCATGGCGGTGGTCTGGTAGCCGTAGTCCCACCTGGTGATTGGTTGGGGGATAGGGAGGGGGTTGCTGGTTGTTGGGGGTTCTCAGGGGCTGCAAACATCTCCAGCTAGGGTGGGCAAAAACAAGGGGGGGCAGATGGCTCCGCAGGCGACGAGTGTAAAAGAGAGAGAGAGAGTGTGGGTGTGTAAGGATGCGCCGCACGGCTGCGCGTGACGCAGCGGGCTGAGCTAGGCGCGGCCGAGGCGGGTTGCCGCGTGTGGTGGTGGGCCGCGCACCAGCTGGCAATCTTGGCGTCCTCGTGGGTGTTGTGGCGCAGCCACGCGTACACCTCCCTGGGGGGAAGTGAGGGACGTGTGTACGCACATTCGTGCCGTGTGTGAGTGTCAATGTCTGTGTGGTGTGCGTGTATGTCTGTGTGCATGTGTCTGTCTGTCTGTCTGTCTGTCTGTCTGTCTGTCTGTCTGTCTGTCTGTCTGCGTGCTTGTATTTGTGTTTGTGTTTACGTGCCTTTTGGCGTGTATTGAAGGGCGATGCGAGAGAGTTTGGGGAAACGAGGACGAGAGTCAGGGGGAAGGGAGAGACGGTGCTCGTGAGGGAGGAGCGGCTCGGCGCGTTGCTCGAAGCATACCTGTTCGGGGCGTGGGCATGCGCACGCGTTGAGCTGCTGTGCGCGCACGCGCTATCACGCACGCTGCCACGCAGCGCACAGGCCCAGACACTGCCCCGTGCGAGGGTCTCTCCCCCCTCCCCCACACACACGCAGCGACATGGGCAGCGACGTGGGCCGCACCTGAAGTCGTCAAACACGTAGAAGGAGCCGTCCCTGTTGTGGGACTGCAGAACGATGCTGGGAGCAGAGTACATGTCCGCGCTCACACTGTGGGAGGAGCGGGGGTGGGTTGTGTTGTGTGTGTGTGTGATGTGTGTGTATTATGTGTATGTGTGTGTGTGTGAGGGCGTGTGTGAATTTTTGTAGGGGAAAAGGGGGGTTGCCGTGCGTTTGTGAAAGAGATGGTGTTGGGTGCTCAGTGGTGAGCAGGGGGACCTCCAATAGGAGAGGGGTCAGGGGGCGACAAACAGGTGGAGAGAAGGCAGGAAGAGGATGTACAGAGGACCACCCTTCGCGGGCTGCAAGGTGGGATGCGCCCCGAACAGCAAGACGATAGGGCGTGCGCGATGCAGGGCGCAGCCCGGTGCCCGCCGCAAAGCGCAGGCCGCGCCCCGTCGCCCGGCAGCCCGGCAGACGCGTGAATCCACGCGGGGCGGATCCTTCTCGCGCGCCCCTCGAGGCCGCCCCTGTGCTCACCCTATGCAGTGGATGGTGTACATGACCAGGAGCACCACGATCCCGGCAAACCCGCCAAACGCGACCGCCTTCGGCAGGGGGTTCCACTCCTTGCTCACAAACGGCCCCTTGCTGAGGCCCGCGCCGTCCCCCGCGTCCGACACGCCCTTCCCGCCGCGCCGCGCGGCGGGCTTGCCGCCCTTGTACGGCGTCCCCGCGCCCGCATCCGACGCGCCCGGCTCCGCGGCGGCGGCGGGCACGCCGGGCAGCGTGAGCGTGGGGCCGTGGGCCTTCAAGGAGCAGCAGAGGGTGTTGAGGATGTCCGAGACTGCGACGCCGGCGAGGCAGCAGGTGGCGGGCGCGAGGACGAGCATCAGGCGGACCATGACGCCGCTGAAGTACACAGCGGTGACGCCGTACAGCACCAGGAACAGGGCGCCTGTTTTTTTTGGGGGGGGGGGAGTGGTTGGTGCGTGGCGGTAAGCAGGGCATTCTGGTGTGAGTGTGAGTGTGAGCGTGAGTGCATGTGTGAGTGTGTGTGTGTGTGTGTATGTGCGTTTGCGTGTGTGCGTGTGTGTGTGTGTGTGTGTGCGTGTGCATGTGCATGTGTGCGTTTGTGTGCCTGTGCCTGCGCCTGTGTATGTGCGTTCGCTGTGTGTGTCAAACACAGACACACACATACAAGGTGCGCATGTGTGGGTTTTTTCAAATGTGTTTGCACGTGTGTTCGCAAATGACGACCAACATACACACAAAGGAGGTGGGGCCTCGCCGGCAAAACCGCCTTTCTTGCCTAGGCGCGGGTGCTGCACGAGCCCCGTGCCATCCAGCCATCTGGCCGACCCCTGTGCTGAGGCCCCCGCGGTGTCGCCCCCTGCCAACGCCCCGCGCCCCCACCGTTTGTGAGGTTCTTGAAGCAGCCGATGATGCCTGCCGGCGCGAGCAGCGCGGCAACGTGCAGATCCGTGATGTATGACGGCCAGCTGGGGGGCTGGTGCTCCGAGACGGACGCGATGATGGGCACGAAGCGCGAAGCATAGGTGGGGTCCAGGAGGGTGAGGCTGCGGCCTGGGGGCGGGGTGGGAGGGGGGAGGGCAGGGTGAGAGGACAAGCATGTGAGTGTGTATGGGAGGAGGGGTGTGTGTGTGCGTGTGTGTGTGTGTGGGGATGTGTGTGTGTGTGTGGATGTGTGTGTGTGTGTG
>NW_014010470.1:6809-7306 GCF_000611645.1 Monoraphidium neglectum
TGTGGATGTGTGTGTGTGTGTGTGGATGTGTGTGTGTGTGGATGTGTAAGCGTGTGAGGCCGTGGCCGCAAATGCGTTTCTGCGGAAACTTGAGGAAGCGAAGCCACTAGAAGAGCATCGTAGACGGGCGAGAGGCATTGCCCGCAAACATCACGCGGCCAACCACCGGCTCCACACGTGCGCACGTGTGTGTGTGTGTGTGTGTGTGTGTGTGTGTGTGTGTGTGTGTGTGTGTGTTTTTGTGTGTGTGTGTGCGCGTTGGCACCCACCAGTCCATCCGAAGGTGGGGGACTGCACCACGTATCCCACCACCGCCGTCACCAGCAGCGCCGCGCCCGCCGCCGCGGCCGTCACGGCCAGCTTGACCGCGGCCTCGAACTGCTTGGCCGGCAGCATGCGGCGGACGTAGCCGATGAGCAGCGCGGCGTGCAGCACGATGACGGTGAGGAAGGCGCCAAAGTGCTCCGACATGAGCACCGCGTTGAAGCCCACCACGG
>NW_014010469.1:0-7064 GCF_000611645.1 Monoraphidium neglectum
GCCTTGGACCGCGCGGCGCCCGCCGGCGGCGGCGGCGAGGGTGGGGTTTGGCGTGAGGATGAGGATGGCAGGCCTCTCGATGGATGGGATGGATGGGGTGGGCGCGGGCCTGTCCTCAGCCGCAGCAGCAGTTGGAGCCCGGATTACCCCGACTATGACGGCTGGGATCCCCAAGACAGGCTGCTCAACGAGCTCGACTGAGAAGCCGCGCGGAAGCCGCCCGGACGCTGCGCGGAAGCCGCCCAGAAGCTGAGGCGGCGGGCGCGGCGGGGCCGGCGGCGTGGCCGCGGGGGCGGGGCTGGCGACGAAAGGCGGGGCTGGTGGGGCCGTGGCGAGCAGCCTGTGCGCGCCGCCCCGGCCCCACGCGTAGGCACCCGTCAATGCACTGTGTTTCTGGGTTTGCTTTGCAGATTTCTAGGTGTTGTAGGTCTTGTGAGTGTTGTAGATTTTCTGGTGTAGAATTTTTAGGTGTTGTAGATCTGAGCTGCACGGGGGCGTGCCCTTCCATTTTCCGTTTTCGGGTCAGCTTCTGGGTTCTGGTCGCTCGCGCCGTTTTTGCACCTGTGCGCTCCGCCTCCTCTTGGCCCCTCGCAAGCCGCCCGCGCGGGGCCCGCGCGCGCACGGCCGGCTCGGAAGGCCGCCTGCGGCGCCATGTGTAATCCAAAGCGCACGTGTTGCACCCTGACCACGTCCCCGCCAGGCTGGCCCGCCCGCCCACTAAACGACCCCGGGCCGCGCGCACACGCACACGCATCCAACGCCGCGCACGCTCCCTTGGCCCCGAGAGGGGCGGGCGAATCGAGAGGTCTGCACTGTTACCCGGGCGGCGGCGGCGGCTGGTGGCCTTCCCCGCAGTTCGCTGGTCACACCATCCAGCCCGCCGCAGCCAGGTTTCACCCTGCACCCTGAACCCTGAGCCTCCCACTGCACACCCAATCCTCGTCAGCAGCTGCAAACGGGCTGCGGCGTTACACTGCGCGTCATGCGGCCCGGGCGCGACCGCAGCAGCGCGGCCGGGTGCCGTCGGCGCGCGCCACGGGTCGGCGCGCGGCGCGAGGCGCTCCTGCGAGCCGTTTCTCCCAAGAATGCGCAGGGGTTGTGCGAGCCCTGCAGCGCCGCCTCTGGCTTTAGGGCGCCGCAGCTGAGAGCGCCGCAGCTGGGAGCTGCGGCGCGGACGCGCCACAGCGCGAGCGTGCGCGTGTGTGTGTGTGCGCGTGCGCGTGCGGGGCGGACGGCAGGGGCTCGCCCAGCCGCGTGGCGCGGCTGACCTCTGGTGGATAAAAGCGGGTGCGGAAGCCTGCAGACACAATAAGCAGCACATGAAACTGCGCCGCCCAGAGCGGCCGGCGGCGCCTAGGCAGTCCCTGCGGTGGGGCCGCGCCCGACGCCCCGAGCTGACGCGACGCGCACAATTTGTGCCCGTTGCTGCGGCGCGGGCGAGCCGGGTTCGACTGTGGGGCGCGTGCGCCGAGCTCGCTGCGGCGCGCATGCCTGCGCGCCGTGGAAGGCCCAAGTGCCGGGGGCGATGAAACTTAAGCCTGGGCCGAAGGGTGGGCCCTGCGCGCGCCGGGTCATCAGGGGCACTGATGCATCAGCACGTCTGAGTCCCCGGAACGATAGATCAATGTGACCTTTGACCTTCCGAATCAACAGATCTGTGTCGCGGTTTAGTGCTGTGCGCGGGTGCGTCGCACGTGCAGGTCGAGCCCGCGGCGCTGTGCGGAATTGTGAGGAGTGCGCGTTTTGGGGGGCATCCGAGGTTCTAATACATCAAAGAGTGCGCCGTTGCCCGCGCCGGCGCTGCTGCCGCGCCCCCGCTGCGGCCGAGGCGGCCGGCCGGGCGCTCACTCCTGGGCCCGCCTGCAGGCCGGCTGGGGAGCCGGCCCGGGGAGAGCATGGTCAATGGTCTTTATTAGGAATGACGTCACAATGTGTCAGCAGCGAGTCACAAAACCTTAGAGGGTGTGGATAGGTTGGTTCCTGGTCCCCGAGGGGAGGCAATGCACACTCCCCACGCAGTGACCACAGGCGTCATGGGGGCAGGCGGGCCGGGAGTGAGGTGACAGAGCGCGCACGCCTCCTGAATTGGAGAGTCAAAATGAGATATTCCCTCCGAGCGCGGCGGGTGCCGCAGCAATTGAGGGGAAGGGGTGAGGTCGGGTGGTGATACATCGACAAAAAGCGGCGCGAGCACGCGAGAGAGAGCAAAGATCGCGCAGCGTGCGGCCGCCCCCGGGCCGCTTTGTGTGCGGCGCCAGCCGCTTCGCGCGTCGCCTCGGCAACCGCGCTCTGCTGCTTGCAGCAGATGATGCCGCGCCGATCAAACCGCGGGAGAGGCTCAGCCCGCCGCCTTGCAGGACAGCGGCGCCTTTCCAGCGCCGCTGGCCTGGTCCCTGGCCGCTGCCTTGTCCCCGGCCGCCCCGTCGTCCTCGCCCACGCTGGCGCCGCCCCAGCTGCAGCTGCCATCCTCAGAGGCCCGCGGGCCGCCGACCCCGCGACTGCCGCTGCTCGTGCTGACGCAGCTGCTGCCGCCGCCGCCCGCCTCCGAATCACTGAGGTAGCCCTCGCTCTCCGCCGCCACTGCTGCCGCCGCCGCCGCCGCGCCGCGGGCGCACGCGTCGAGGCCGCCGTGCGTGCTGACGCCGGCGGCCTGCCACCGCTGCTGGTGCTGCTGCTGCTGCTGCTGCTGCTGCTGCTGCTGCTGCTGCTGGTCGGCGTCATCCTGGGGCCCGCAGGGCGCGACGCGCGCCTGCTGCAGCAGCTTGAACGACCCCGCGCGGTCGACCTCCCTGGCTGCCGTTTGGAGGGCCGCTGCTACTGAAACGCCAGGGTGGGTGACCTGGTGGGACGAGGGGGGAATGGGTGACACATGCTGGCAGGGAGCGTGTGCGCGTGTGCTTGGGTGTGCGCGTGCGTACGTGTGCGTCGCGTGCGCGGCCGCTCTGCCCGAGGGGACCCTCCTGTCTGAACCCAGCGGCAAGAACCAGCGCTGCGCATTTGTCTGTCATGCGAGCACGCAACGGTCAGGCCAAGTCAGGCTCATGGAGCACACCGGCGAGGCAGCCTCCATACACATGCACACGCGCGCACACACATGCACATGCGCACACACGTGCGCGCCCACACACATACACACACGCGCGCAACACACACACGCGTGCCCCACACGCGCACACACACACACACACACTCACACACACACACACTCAACACGCACGCACACACACACAAAACCCACACACGCATGCACACACACACACACAAAACACACACACGCACGCACGCACACAAAACACACGCATGCACGCACACACACACACACACACACGCACACGCACACACAAAGCCGCCCAGCCCCGCACTTGCTCCGCACATTACATGCGAGCAAGCAAGCACCAGGCCGAGCCATATCGAACGCACGCACGCACGCACGCACGCACACACACACACACATAAAGCCGACCAGCGCCGCACCTGCTCAGCCACGAAAGCCAGTTTGTCCAAAAGCTGCACCGCCTCCCGCGCCACCGCCGCCCGCACCGCGTCCATCAGCCCCGGCAGGCACTGCAGCGCGTACGGCACGCCTGGACGCGTGCAAGCGGGGCGGGCGCGGCGCGTGAGGGCAGCTGCCGACGGCCGGGGCGGGGCCGATTCGTCGAAATGGCGGTCGAGGGGGCGCGAGGCGGTGGGCTGTATAGGGGCTCCGCACCTTTCGGCCACATCGCGAAGCGGTAGTGCACTTGCGTGAGCGGCCGCGAGTCGCTGGCGTCGGTTTCGACGGGCTGCTCCAATCGGAAGGCCCAGCTTCCGTGCAGCCTGGAGACGAGGTCCTGAATAGGGGGAGAAGAGGGGCAGGCGGCGCGACGGGCGGCGGCAGGGGGCGCTCACGGTGTGGGAGGGCTGGCGTGTCGGCCGCTCCGCCATACGCAGGCAAGGAGCGGCCAATGGGGCGAACAGCCCGGCCGGCACCGCGTCGCCGCTGCGGCAGTCCGCGCGCCACTGCCGCCACTGAGGGGCCGTGTGCGCACTCGGCACTCACCGAGTGCACCAGCTCAAAGGTCACTGCCACGTGGTCGTCGTCGCAGGTGTCTAGCCGCTGGCGCACGCACATGCGAGCGAGGGTCTTCCAAAACAACACCCGCATGGGGGCCGCGAAGGTCACTTCCTCCAGCCAAGGGCCGCCGCCGCCGCCGCCGCCGCATGGCGCGCGCGACTCGACGCGGAATATTGACGCGCCCTCTGCGCGTGCAGGTGTGGGGCAGCGGATCGAGCGCAGGGGCTAGTGCTGCGCCCGCCTGCACGCGCGGTGCAGAGCCGGGCGCACACCAGCACTGCGCATTAGCGCAGAAAGCTGGGCTCCAGGCTGCAAAAGGCGGCCTGTACGCGCGCAACTTAATGATTGGCAACCTATGTGATTCGTAAAATGGCCTTCCACGGACGTAGGGCTTGGTTCAGCGCCCCTACTTGCAGGTCAGCACACCGAGTGGCCCAACGCGACTGTCAGCCACTAACCTGGCCCCGTGAGGGCTTCGTAGCAACCCCGCGGTGTCAGAGCAATGAAACCTGTAGCATCACACGTTACGAGCCCTTGCAGGCGGTCTACCGCGGTCTCGACCCGCCACTTGTTGCCCATCATTGGTGGGCAATGGTTGCACATAGGAAGCAGCGCATCTGAGAGATAGTTGGTTCAGTATCAGCTTTTTGCACCTACACAACAGCCACGCGGGCCCTTGCCAGGTCCAAAAAGCAGCTGCACACTCCCCTTTGCCGACTCTGCTCACCGCCGCCTGCAGCAGGGCGCGCGTTGCAGACCGCGTGCCACAAAGCCCACCCCAGTTGTCATCAGAGCAAGCTTATCCTCATAATACCTTGCGGACACAAGCTCTCAGCTCGCGGCAAGCCTTCAGCACAGAGCTCAGCTATCGAGCAACAGCCACACCACTACGGGCCCCCGCCCCAAACCCCGGGCCACTCCAGGCAGTGCAGGTGAGTGAGACGCACAACAACCTCAAGGCCAGGCTTTAGGGACGTCCAAGGGGTCCCCTCTCAAGCGTGGTCAGCTCAGGCTGCCCCACACTGACACACCACTGGGCCAGTGCATCATGCATCATCATGCTGCAGGGGTTACCTGGATTGTCTGCTGGTACGTCCCGTCATTGTATCTTCAGCTTTTACACATGCCAAGCCATCTGGTTTCAGAGCAATGGCTGGGGCTGACCTACTCACACGTGTCACATGCTGCTGCCAAGAAGCTGAACCACTCTTGAAAGCGGCAGGGAGGTCGGTGCACGCGTCCAAAGCATGAAGCTCACGTGCACATGAACATTTTATAAATAGTGCTGCTCACCCGACATCAAACCCGTCGTCGGTGTCCCAGAGTCTGTTGACCATCATTCACGCCCGAAACAACGGGTGTTCGACGAGTGTGTCCCATTGTTGCTTGGACACCGACATCAATTGAGCACATATATTTCGGGGTCGTTCATTGTTACATAGCTGTTCGGGCAGCTCCACGCCAACTAGAGTGTCCAGCTCCCGCGGCCAGGATGTGCTTCTCCACGCCGATTTCGCTAGGCATAGGGGTGGCTTCCTTTGCCATGGCCTCTTGGCTCTGGCTCGTCCGCAAGGATCCCGTGCTGGGCAGGCGCCCCCTCATGTTTTGGTACTTCGGCTTTATAGAGTTCCTGCAGGTGAAAGCCGTTGTGACAACTTGTTGCATCGTGGAGGGCTGCCGTGCTTATGTGATGTTTGCGCCTTGCTCGCCGCGCGCACCCAAGCATCAGCTGCTGCTGGGGCGCTGCCTGTTGCAAACCACCCCCGCCCCTGCTGCTGTTGTCACTGCTGCCGCCGCTGCTGCTGCTCCTGTTGCTGCTGCAAACAGGTTGCCCAATACATGGTTGTAGACCAGTGCGATAACCCCGTCAACAAGGTGGGTGCCGCGCGGACGGACCCCGCAGTGGCAGGCATCGCTTCACGCGCCAGCGGCCCCGGCCGCCGCAACGTGCATGGCCGCCATCGATGACAGTGCTTATTCGCCCCACAGCATTGCAGCCCTACATCCTTGGGGTCCACAGCTGCTGTATCGCGGGGCCGGCACGAGTTTCGCAAGAGTAATTCGAGCCACCACGACCGCCCCAACTAACAAACCATGAACACGGCACACCCCTCCCTGTTGCAACCGACGCCCCGGCACGCTGCACCCCCAGGCCATGACCTACATCGCCTACATTCACATAGCGTTTCAACCCCTCGTGGTCAACAACTACTTCTGGGCCGACTACAAAGTGCGGCACCCCGAGCTGACGCGCTTCATCCTGGTGCGCGCGGTGGCGGCGCATGCGGAGACAGCGGCGTGGCGCCGCCCGCATGCGGAGGGTGCGGCGGAGCGCTTTGGCGCGGCCGCCTGCATGCAGGGCCTGCATTCGGCGGCGGCGCACGCGCCGCATGGGGTCCGCTCCAGAGCCGGCCAGCCGGCCAACGGTACCCCCATGCATGCCGCCGCGGCGGTGGCCCCGCGGCGCCGCTCAGCCCGCCTCACATGTGCGCGTGCGCGCGCGCACACACACACACACACACACAGACACACACACACACACACGCGCGCGCACATGCGCCCGTCTCTGATACCACACACACACACACCCCAAATCATTGCAGCGCATGTGTACCCTGGGAGGAATCATGATGCTGCTGCGGCTGCCGGGCATGCCCCTCGGCTGGCTGGGGGACAGGGTCCATCACCTCATCCCAGACTTCCCCCCCTCAAGCATGGCCGGCCAGGTGCGCAAAATCGCCGGCCTGCCGCCCGCGGCCCTGGCCCATCCGCCCCTGCGCTCGCCTGGCGGCCGCGCCGGCCGCGGCCGGGAGGGTGAGGGCGGCCGCGCCTGGTTGTGGGGGCTGCAGCGGGCGCGTGCCCTCCTGTCCCCCCTCCAAGCATTATATGAGGTCGGAGGGTGTCCATTGCAGTTTCCCGCCTGTTCTGCCGTATCCCTGGTACAGTAGCTGCTCCCTGCCCCTGCTGCCACCACCCCTCGTCCCCCTACTCTTGCCCCCAACTGTCGCAG
>NW_014010468.1:0-7061 GCF_000611645.1 Monoraphidium neglectum
CTCCCCTCCCCTCCCCTCCCCTCTCCCATACTTTTCTTCTCTCCCACCCAAAATCTCCTCATTATCCGCGGCTGCAACCAGGTACCCCGCCAGCATCCAGGAGCTGGGGGGTCAACTGCTGGAGGACCTCACCCCGGCAGAATCCGCCGCCCTCAAAGGCTCCGCCGACTTTGTCGCACTCCAGTAAGAATTGGTTTCCAGCCGATTCGACCCCGCCAGGCAGTACTGCCCGCTTGGGAACCGTGCCGGCTGCATGGGAGGACTCCTGATTCGCACCCATCGCCTTTGTTTGCCCTTGGGCAGCCGAACTTTGAACAGCCGATGCTATGCTGGTCCTCCCAGGCACGTGCGGGAGCTTCAAGAGCCACAGCCTGTCTGCCCCCTGCATATCCCCTTTTGCTAAGAGGCGTCAGGTGACCGAATCTCACTGGCGGTCACCGACGTCGTGCTTGCTGCCCCCTCTCTGGGTCCCCCCTCTCGCGCTCACGCTCACAGCCCACGCCCGACCCGCCGCGTCCGCTGCCCCTTGCTTTGCTGCCCCTCTCACCAGGTACTACTCATCCTCTTTCATCGGCGCCGACCTCAACACGCCCCTGGGGATGTTCATGTCTGACGTGGACAGGTGGGGGTGGGGGTCGGCGCTTGGGGAGTGGCGTGTGAGTGTACGTGTATGTATGTGCGAGGGTGCGTGGTCGTCGCGGGGCAGGGGCCGCAGAGCAATTGGGCTGTGGGGATGGGAGTGAGGGGGGGGGGGATGACTCAAGGGTTGAGTCAAACGGCGCATTGACTTACCGGTGGTCTCAGAGGCGGCATGGCGCGAGTTATGAGCCCTGAGGATTTCAGCCATGGAGCCCACCAGCTCGGCAGCCGGACGCGCAGCCGCCGCGGCGGCGGCGGAGCAAGGGGCGCGGCTCTGACTTCGGCATCAGTCGGGGCGGAGGCGTTCAAGGCACCGGCGGGCCAGAATTTTACCAGGAGTGTACCACTGCTGGCACTGTCGGCATGTGAAGCACTCATCATCCCCAATGTCACCCGATACCACCCCCCCCCACCCGGCCCCCAATCGCAACACGCTGGGCGCAGGCTCGGGCGCCCCATCGGGGAGCGCGCGGCCGCCAGCTGGCAGTACGTAGTGCCTCAGGGGCTGTACAAGCTCTTGAAGCACGTGGATGAGCGGTACAGCCGGCCCGAGATCATAATCGCAGGTGTGATCTGGTGGACGATCTGGGCGGTCTGGATGGACGGGCGAGCGGCCGCCACTCGCGCGCCGCCCACCGCGCGCACGCACCTGCCTTCCAGGCAACGTGGCCGCCCACGCAAAGCTTTGCAGGCAGGTTGCCAGCCAAGAGCTAACCAACCGTTCACGGGCCATCTGATGACGACACATCCCGCATGCCCTCACTCCTGCCGCCGCCGACGCGTGTGCAGGCGTAGGGGTGGCCGTGCCGGGGGAGGAGGGCAGCGGCGACGCCGCGGCCGTGGCCGATGGCTTCAGGGTCGACTTTTACAGGCGAGCGCCCCGGCCTGAACGTCACACGTTGAGGCATGACCCACATGCGGATGGGGGGGTCCGGTGGGGTCCGGTGCGCCCCTTCAGCGACGCGCCCTCCACCCCACACACAGACACCCTCCCTCACCCCCTCCGCTCTCCCCCCACCCGCACCCGCACCTGCACCCCCACCCCTACCCCCACCCCCCCCTGCTGGCTTTCACCTTCGGCCGCCGCAGGTCCCATTTGGCCGCGCTGTGCAATGCCACGGCGGAGGGCGTCAACGTGTCCCAGTTTTACGCCTGGTCTTTCCTCGACAACTTCGGGGTGAGGCGCGTCGTGCGTCCAAAGTTATGCGTCCAAAGTTATCCAACATCCCTGGCGATCTGATGGGATCCAGCCTTGAGCTGATACACGGGGCAGGCAATTGCACCTGTGGCGCCGTCGGCTTCTTTAATGCATCCCGCCACACGCACACCGCCCGTGCGAGTCAGTACGTGAAACTAGTACAAGGACCAGTGCAAAGCTAGCGACCCACAGATGGAGACGCGGTACCCGGCCCCCGGCCAACATCAACGGCCGCCCGTCACGTGCTCGCCACCCGCCGGCCACCGCAGGGTCTTGAGGGTTACGCGGAGCAGTACGGCATCGTGCATGTGGACTTTGACTCGCCGTACCGCAACAGGACAGCAAAGGCCAGCGCCCATTTTCTCGCCAGGAACTTTTTCAGGGTGGGGGCCGGCAACGGCGGCGGCGGTGCTGGCGGCAATAGCAGCAGCGGCCGCAACAGCAGCCTCATCGGCAGCAGCAACAGCAGCAGCAACTTCAGCGGCAACATCAGCAGCGGCAACATCAGCAGCAATAGCAGCAGCAGCGGAAGCGGAAGCAGCAGCACCGGGAGCGGCGGCGGTACCGAGAGCAGCACGAGCAGTGGCCCAGACGGAGGTGCGCAAGGCCTGGCTGGAGGCGGGGTCCAAGCCCCGGTCCTGCCGCCTGCAGCGCAGCTGCAGAGGGGCGGCGGCGGCGGCGGCCCAGCGGCGCCGCCTACAGGTGCGGGGCCTGACCGGGGCCGGCGATTGCGTGGTTTGAGTGCATTCGAGCTCGCGGTGTGATGCACGCCCGCCTTGCGACGCCCAGCCGTAACAAACGCAGTGGCAGCGGCTGCCATGAATGCGGCAGCAGCAGAAGCAGCGTTGCCGCGGCGGCGGCGGCAGCAGCAGCAGCAGCAGCAGCAGCAGCAGCAACAGCAGCAGCAGCAGCAGCAACAGCCGCAGAAAATCTGACAGCCGTTGCGCAGCAGCTAGCCGTCTGCACGCGCGGCGGCACGAGTCCACGGCAGTGTTGTCGCAGCGCGCGCCGCAATATTGATCTGGGCAGTCCCCTGATCTGGGGGCCTGGCTGATCTGGTCGGCTGGCTTCGGATGATCTGACGGCCACCGCTGCTGCGGGGACACTCAGTGTCCCCGCAGCTGTGCGTCCCTGCACATACATCGACTACGGTTGGCATTTGCTGGCTTGCTTGCTCGACTTGGAATGCACGATTCGCTGTGCACAAGGTTTTCCCTTCCCAGGTGCGCGTGTAAAGCCTTGCGCCGATGCCCCGCCGCTGCCGCTTGCGCCCACGCGGCCCAGCCGGTTCGTCAGGGGCCCTGCCTGCTGCTTGGGACAGCGGCACCCCCGCGCGACGGCTCCAAACCAACGAATGCAACCCCTCGTGTATGGGGCTGATTGCTCTGCGTGTATCTGCATGTATTTGAGCAAGCTGGGGTGCTTGACATGACTGCGAGTGACCCAGTCAACCCCTGCGGCCCTCGCACATGCACCGACCGCCCACGTTTCTCAGCCGACCGCCCATGTTTTATAGCTTACGACTGCACAGAATCACATACCGTATTGTGTGTGTTTGCAGCGCACGTGCCTTGATTTCGCGGCTGGACACTCCCAACGGCCGCCCCAACCGCGCAAGTTGCGCACGGCTGCCCGCGCCAGCGGCGCGGCCATTTTGCTCGCGCCTGCTAGGGGTGACGAGGACGGAGCGCTGGACAGAGCTGTATTTGTGGGCTGTGTGAGTGGTTTGTTTGACACTCCGCACACGTTTCATGCTTTTGTTCTTCGAATCACCAGAAAAGGGTTGATTTTGAGCTTGTGTCAGGGGTGCTTGCATGTTGACGTTGACGTTGACGGCGGCTCATTCATCAGGTGGCGTTGGCTTGCGTGTTACCCGACACGACCAGCGGTGTCGCGCCCCACCGACGAACAGCGCAGGCACGTCCCCCGGCGGCCCGGCTATCTCAGGCCGTGCGCTGTCCGCAATACGAAGGTGTCTTCGCTCCTCTCCACACGTCCATTGCGGCGGTCCATGGCGCGGATGCGCGCGCAGGACTCGCTGCGCCCGTCACACAGCACCCACGTCTGGGTTGGCAGGGGAGGGGTTGCCTCGGTTGATTTCAAATCTGCCGAATTCCTAAGTTCCCCCACAGCGTGCCATGCCGAACAGCTTTTCAAGCAGGATGTGCTGTGCGGCTGCTTGCACGTAACCCTGCCGTGCACCCAGTCGCGCCAGCCAGGTGCGCGCTGCGTCTCTGCAGCTGCCGCGCATTAGTCAAGGCGCTCTTTGCGCCAGCGGCAGGGTTTTCGAACTGCACGGGTTCTGCAAGGTCACATACGCCATTACAAAATCCGAAAAAGCGTCTGATGCCAAAGCTGGCGTGAAACATCAAACCACGAACCGAGAATCTCCCGCGCCAGTCCGACGTCCACCCAGCGTCCGCGTTGTTGCGCAGCTCGCCTGCTTGCAGTCATGGCCACAATAGCCTCAGGTACGCATCGAGTGCCATGCAAGCGTGCCTTGGCGGGCAGCGCTGCAACACACAGCGCGTGCGCACACCCGGCGAGGGACCAACACTCACCCACTACTACCACCGACGCGTTCGACCCGTGCCGTGCCGCCTATCGTGCAGGCCTGCGGCGTCTGAAGGTAGCCACTCCTTCTGCACTGCCTTGTGCGCGCCCACTGCCACCCACGGCGCGTTCCGCGGCGCGGCGCCGGCCGCTGCCGCCACGTGCGGCGCCGGGCGCCTTTTGGGACGGCGGCGCCGGCGGCGGCGGCACTGAGAGCACCCTCGGCTGGCCCAGCGAGTGGGCCGCCGCCGGCGCCGGCGCCGGCGCCGCCCGCGAACCAGCGCGCCCAGCAAACGGCGCCGCCGCCGCCGCAGCGGATGCCGCCGCGGGCATGGCGGGCGCCGCCGGCATGCAGGCATCGGGCACCGCCACCGCCGCCGCCGGCGGCCACGCCGACTTTGAGAGCTTTGAGGAGGCGACGTGGGGCTGGCTCCACTGGGTGGACTCCGCCGCAGATGAGGCGCTCCTCTCCGACGGCTTCTGATGGCGGTGCGTCGCGTCGCCCCCGGCCGTCCATTGCTGCGAGATCTGGCGAGTCCCCCAGCTCGGGACACAACAGCCGTCGGCCGGGGTTCTGGGGCCGGCGGCAGGAAGAGGACTCTACTTAGGATATCGTCATGTTGTCCGTCAATAACCAGGAACCCCGCTTTTTGTGTATCCCATCACCACTTCCCCCCAGCCCATGCCCGCGCAAGGGTGTGTGCAGTACGCCGCCCTCCACCCCCCACCCCCGCCCTCAACCAATCTCGACGCCTTGCGCCGCCCCGGCTGCCCTGTACATTGCAACATACACCGCCCATACGCGTGTTACGGCACAGCCTTGCTCCTGCAGCCTCAGGCTTCAATCCCCACATATTTGATTGAAACCGCACCGCGGCAGCCCAACACACGCTCCTCACGCCCGTGCTTATGCACGCAACTGCAGCGCCCCCGCGCCCCCGCGCGCACGCGTACGTGTGCAGCTGCCTCGCCCCGTATCTTGTAACACCAATCACGCACTTTCGTCGCATGCAGGCTTGCTGGCATGCCGATATGGTTTCAGATCGATTTAAAACGGTCCAAAACCCAGGCCCAGCCATTTGAACCAGTGGGATCTGGTTTGATATTTGTACTCTTCTGCAACGAATGAGGAATGATGATGATGATAATGCAGTCTTCACCAGAAGTGCCGGCTGGGGCTTGAGCCCAGCTTGCGCAAGCCGGCAGAAAAAAGATTGGGTCAAACACAGGGACCCAGCAGGAGGCTGGTGCCTGTGTTGGTAATCAGTGCAACCGCCCATTTCCGTCCAATGCGCCCGGTCGTGGCGGCATGGGGCCAAGTGCAGGCACGTCGACACAAGTCAATCTGGGGTATGTGAAGGCGCTTCAGGCGCGGCCTGCCGGCGCGGCAGCCGCGCGCCTGCGGGGCAAGGCGTGCCGAGGGCCGCCCCTGCGGCCCGCGCCAGCGCTGCCCTCCGCCCGTCGTCACCGCCGCGGCGGCGCGGGCACGGGCTGCGCCGGCACGCCGGCGCCCGCGTCGGCGTCCGCCGCGCCGGGGCCGCCTAGGCAGCCGCCGAAGTTGAGCCAGCCGCCGCCGAGCGGCGCGCGCCGCTGCCGCTCGCGCGCCAGCTGGTCGCGCAGAGACTCTTCAGAAGCTGCCAGGCTCCTGGCCCGCGCCTCCGCCTGAGGGTGTGATCGATGGTTATACATTGTTATGTATAAGTATGGTGGATTTGTTCAATGTGTCATCCAACCCTATCAGCTGGGGCCGGGGTGACAGCTACGCGCGTGCACTGCGTTGGGGGGTGCGTCATGCATCTGCAAGCAATGCTGAAGCACAGCTCGCCCGTGCAGGCCAGTGTTGCTGACAGCTCGCCACTCTTGACCCCGTTGATCAACACAACCCGCTCATCCGCATGCGCGCGCGCACGCGCTCACACACACACACACACACACACACACACACACACACACACACACACACACACACACACACACAAGCAACGACCACACACATACATACGCAAGCTCCGACGTCACACATACACACGCGAGCCCCGGCCACACACATAGAGCCACCCGCAACCCCCCACCTGCGCCGCCCGCGCCTCGTACTCCCGCACCCTCCCCGCCGCCTCCCGCGCCGCCGCCGCCGCCTCCGCGCGCTCCTCAGCCAGCCGCGCCGCCGCCGCGGCCGCCTCCCGCGACAGCCACTCGCTCGTGGCGTGCGCGTACTGCCGCTGCAAAAAGGCAACCAGGCGGGGCCATTTGGTGGGGCCGGTGGCTTTCTCGGTGTATTCCGCTATAGCCTGGTCGAACTCCGCCAAGACCTGGAGCGCGGGATTTGCAAAAAATAGATGATGCATTTGTAAGGTAAACTCAATTTACTCTTGTCCATTCTTGGATGCTAATGTGTATGGGTTTCATGGAGAGGCTGGATTGCGCTGCATGACTGTTGATGAGACGGTTGTCAACCGCTCCATTAGTGCGGCGGCTCGGACGCCGCCCTCCGTTGCCTCCCAAAGCTTCAGCCGCACGCGCGGCGCGTCCGCAGGAGCGCACGTGGATACCCAAAAGCGTATCCAGGCGGCCACGCTCCCAGTCAGGTGCGGCCGGCCCCTCGCCGCCGCCAAGCAGACGCCCCCAATCTGCACGCCTCCCTGGGTCCCCCCCCAGGCGAGCCCCGCCGCAC
>NW_014010467.1:0-7060 GCF_000611645.1 Monoraphidium neglectum
GAGGAGGGGTGGGGGAGTAGGGGTGGTGGGTGAGGGTAAGCTGGGGCGATTTGGAGGAGGAAAGTTGCGGAGCAGGGGTCCGCAATCAAGGGGTTCGGGGAAGGGCCAATGGCTTCTGGTGAAGCTCAGAAGTTGGGGAGGCGTGGCTGCAGGCAAGCGGCAGACGGGCGGCGGCGTTGCGCACCTGCAGGAGGCCGGCCTCTGCCTCAGCGGCGGACGCATCGCTGTCCAGCAGCAAAGGGGGGCCGTCGTACACCTGTGTGCAGCAACGTTGGCAGGTGCAGGGGTGAGCGTGATTATCGAAGGGTGCATGCATGTTGGTTATGAGCATCTTCAAGTATGTGACTTGTATGTCAGAGCGCGCGAGCGCGCTCGTGTGTGTGTGTTTGTGTGTGTGTGTGTGTGTGTGTGTGTGTGTGTGTGTGTGTGTGTGTGTGTGCATGCGCGCGCGTGAGCACACAAGTTGAGTGCCCGCCATTGAACGTTTGGGTGGGGCAGCGCGTCCAAGGGCAGACCGCCTGGGACACGTCACAGCAGGCGCGGAGCTATGCTGCGTGCTGCAGGTGCCGCGGGCCGCCCGCAGCGCCGCCGCCCCACCGCCGCCTGGCCCTGCACCCCCCACCTCGAAGCGGATGTGCTCGTTGATGACGGCCAGCAGCAGCCACAGCTTGTTGCCATGCAGAAAGTGCATGAGCAGCTCAAAGCTGTAGGCGCACATTCGTACCAGCGGCCGCGCGGCGCGGTCCAGGGCCGCCTTGGCAAAGGGGTGGGTCTCCAGGTGCGACGGCAGCGCGATCCCCTGCAGCTGCGACACCTCGTGCGCGCGCGCCGCCGAGCGGCGCCCGCCGGCATCAGTCATGCGGGCGTGGTGGGCGCGCAGCAGCTCGGCGGCGGCGGGGCCGGCGCCGCGCGCGACGAGGCGGAGGTGCGTGTGGACGAACACAGGGTAGACCACGCGCCGCAGCTCCGGCTGCGTTTGCGGCGAGGGTTCGGGGGTGCAGGCCTTGTGAAACATGCCAAGCACGCCGCCCAGGTGGGTGTGTGCTGCCAGACATGTCCGCGACTGTGGCACCCGCTGGGGAGCACCGCCGCTGCGCGCAGCGAGGTGGCGCATGTTCGCGCCCGCCTTGTGCACGTCAGAGCAGCGCTGGAAGCTGATCGCCGGTGCCCTGCAACACCTTGCACGCGTGAACGCATCGAGCCGCCTATCTCATCATACACACGCCTCCATGCGTATGCTCACCTTGTACAGATCTAGAGATGCGTCCACGAACCGCAGCAGCGCGTCAAAGCTGTCCAAATACGCCTGCGGCGCCGCGTCCGCCGCATAGCTGCCCAGCAGGCCGCGCGCTAGGCCTGCATCGGCCGCGTCGGGCTGCGCCTGCGCGAGTGCGGCGGCTGTCGCGCCGGGGCCGGCATTGGGTGCCGGACCGGCGACGCTGCCCTCCCGCTGGAAGACTTGAAGGGTGTGGTCGAGCCTGGGATCAAGGATGCAAGGGTATGCCAAGGCAAGAGCGGCATGACGTGCGGCGTCGCGGCATCAACTCCCCTCCAGCAAAGCAATGCTGCTGCACCATCGCAGCAGATGCCTTGGTCCGCTGCAGCGAGGAGTGACAGGTCGCCGGGTGCACCGAGCCAAGCATGTGCGCAGTACATTAAACAGGGCGCTCACTTGCGCTTCTTCAAGTACTGCACCACCAGGAGGTCCAGTTCCGAGTCCCGCATCGCGGCTGTGCTGCCCGGTGCCGGCGCAGGGCGCCCGCCCGATGCGACGCTGCTGCTGTGTGTCAACACAGCAGTGCGCCGCGGCGATGGCGCAAGGTCCTGCAATCCACTAAGATCTAGATGAGTCTACTTTTCAAATCCACGATCATTTCGCAACATTCGATGCACCAGAGAAGGGCAGAACGATGAGATCACACACAGTAGATCAAAACCAGCATAACAATCGAAAGAACAAGCTGCGGCGAAGAGCAGGACATGAAATGGTTTGCTGCATCAGGGGCTCTGCTGTGTCTACGGTACCGGTAGAGTGTCGTGCACGCGGTGCCGCCTGCGCTGCAAACATGGCGCCGACCGCACATTTTATGCCGACATGGCGCATACAAGTATGAGCGGGAACCACAGGCCCTACAAGCGATTTCTGTTCCCCTGGTGCAAATTGCTCGCAAACGCACCCAAGCGGTCTCCTGTAAACCCGCAGCGCCCTTACACCAGCCACTCAGGTCACCATGGCCACCAGTGTGGCTTTGGGTGGTCACGCTTGATATTCCACCTGCCTGGCTGTCAGAACAGGCGTGACCCTGCCAAGCTTCCTGTTTCTTGCACAGGCTCGTAGGGCTCCCAGATAGTGCACAGGGCACCCCGTGGGGTTGTCCAACAAAGCAGCGTGGCCAGTGCTTGCTTGTGCCCAAGTGTGGACACGGTGTTCCCACAGGTTTCTGGCCTAGGTGGCGCATAGATTTAAGTCTCTCATGGCTGAAACGCGGCATTCAAGACGGCCAAATTGCAGCAGCAACAGCAGCGGTTTGTTGCCGCGAAGTTGAGACTGCGTTCCTTGGCAGCATGCGTCCTGCCGTGCCCCATGGAACGCACACTCGCCCGCGTGCGACCCGTTTTTGGAGGGGAGGCCGGTGACATAAGCCGGCACAGGGCTGTGGTCCGGTGGGACAGATCAGGCCTTGAGGGGCGTGAGGAGTTGGGATGGGTGCGGGACACGCGTGTCAGTCGGCAGGCACTTTGCATTTCGCCATCCAGCTTTAGTAGCTTGTGGCTAGCACTTGATCAATACGGTGTTTTATAATGTTTAATCCCCGGAACATGCTACGGGGGTTGCTGCACATGTAGGCTGATGATACGATACCGATGCACTCCCCTGTTTGACCGACCACTTGACTGATCTGTCTGCACGAAGGCCTGGATCCCGTCAGATAACAATATGGTGATCATACAGTGATATCTACGCTCCAAGCGAGCCAGCCCTCGGGGAGCGGGGCGATCTGGCCAGCGGGCGGGCTTCCAAACTCCACGTTCCGCTGCAAAGCCTGCACGTATGGCACCAATTATACCAGGTGATTTGAATCCTGCGCGCACCGCATAGCCACGCATGTCAAGCACTTCGCAGAGGTCTGCTGCGCATTGGTGCATGCTGCAGGCCCCCACAATGCAGATGCTGGGTACATACCGGTACTGCACACGCAGGCCCCTTGCGGATGCCCGCACCCGCAACTGCAGCACAAAAGGCTGCAGCCGCTGCGGTGACAGATGCGGCTGCCAGCAGCAGCGGCGGCGGTGGTTGGCAGGCGCCCTATGTAAACGTCTTCCGACTCTGCGGCGTCGAGGTCGCTGGCGCACCTGTGGCGGAAGCCCCCACTGCCACCCCCGCCGCCAAGCCCGGCGCGGACCAGCGGCACGGCGCACCGGAGGGCGGCCCGGCGAAGCTGGGCTACGAGAAGTCGGGCTGCGTGCGCGAGAAGATGGACGCCAAAATCGGCAAGCGCGTGCTGCGCATCACCGGTACCATACCCGCAGGTGCGTGCGTGGTGGGGCAGCGGCATGGTGGAGGAATTCCTCACAAGGGGGCACCTGTACTGCAGCTGCGAAGCCCCCCCCTATTTGAACGCCGGCGCTGCTGACCCCGCGCTGCGCCGCCGCAGTCAACTACATCAAGCTGCCAAAGGCCAAGAACATGTGCCTCACCGGGCGGTTTTGCTACCTGCAGGTGCGCAGCTGCGGCCGCTGCTGTCTCAGACCTTGCACTCTGGGGTACACAAGGTGTTGCCCCTCTCTCGGCGCACACCTTTGGGGGGCGGCTGGCGCAGCGATGTTGGCCTGGATGGACGAGCTGAGGTCTGCAGGACATACAGAGCGCAGCCGGTGACATCGGCATGCTGATGTGCCCGCCCTGTTGCGCGCACCAGGTTAAGCTTGAGCCGCCGCACCTGTTCAGCTTCCACTTTGAGTTTAGCACCGCGGATGGCAATACGGCGCGCGTTTCGATGGGTAACATCCTAAAGGATGCGGCAACAGTTGGCAAGGTGAGTGCAGACATGGCGTGCGCCAGAGCATGCATGCGTCTGTGTTTTGCATGGGCATGTATAGATTTTCTGCATCTGCACATGCAGCTGTATGAGGTGCGAGTCTGCAAGTTTACTCATGTGTGTGTGTGTGTGTGTATAGGTGTGTGTGTGTGTGTGTGTGTGTGTGTGTGTGCGCAAGGGTTTGCCCGCAAACATGCACGTGTGTGCATCTGAGCCTGAATCACGAAGCTGACACCAATCCACACGAACATACCGATTATCCCTGGATGTCCGCCCAGCGCAAGAACGGGACGCTGTCGCTGTCGATGGGCGGCACTGCGGGCCGCTGGACGCTGCTTTGCGTCGACCTGGCGGCGGCGGCGCGTGCTGCGGGCGGCGCCGGCTACGTCGCGCTGCGGTCGTTGCAGCTGTGCGCGACGATGAGCGTGCGGGGTGTGTTCACCTCCGACATCAAGTTTGGCATCAAGGTGGGCATTGGGGACTTGGATCGAGCAAAGCCTGCCGTGTCTTTGGGGTATTTTCAGCCTTCGGCACTGTTTTCAGCGTCAGAACTTTTGCAGGTCAGTATCCAAGCCGGGTATGCCAGACAGCAGCTCTGAGAACGCACCAAATGACAAGGCAGTCGCGGTTGTAATCCTTAGCGCCCGTTGCGCCCTACAACGCTCCCCGCCCCTTCTGCGCCAGTCCCTGCCCCGCGACATGGTGATGTCACACGCACTGGAGGCCTCCGCTTTCGACACGCTGTGGCTGCCGGCGGAGCCCGCAGACTTGAGCGAGGCGCCCGTGCTCGTCACGTGAGAGGGGGCGTGCGGTGTGTGTGTGTGTTTGGGGGGGGGGTGTGATCACCAAGCTTGGGTTAGGCGCGACGCATCGCCAAGTGCTGCAGCTTGGACTATTGCACGGCTGCCGTGCGCGCGCTGAGCGTCGGCCGCCCCTCAACCCCTGCCTTTGTGGCGGGCACGCAGACCGGTCAGGCGCAGCAGCGCGTACGCCGCAGCGATGGGCCTGATGGCGGCGGCGCCGCCGGCGCCGGCGGACGGCAGCCCTTGCAGCGGCGCGGCGGTCGTGCGGGAGCCCTCGTCACGCAGCATACGAGGGGGCAAGCGAGCAGCAGGCACGGGAGCGGCAGCGGCAGCCACAGGCGCGCGGCTGGCTGCCTGCAACCCTGCTGCAGCCGGGGCCGAGCCGTTGAACGGGGCGGCAGCCTGCGCGGCTTGGGAATTGGAGGCAGAAGAGTCCCACAAGGCAAACGAGGCGGAGGTCGAGGGTGTTCCATTCATGCAGTTGGAGCGGGTCATTGGATACACTGGTGGGGACTATTCTTTAGGGGGAGGAAGGTGCATGGGTTCGCTATGGTGCAAAGGGCTTCCGAGCCGCCGCCGCCAGCCGCAACCAGGGCAATGGGCCCAAGCCAGAACTCGAAGCAGCTCGGCTGGTCCGTTAGGGCTGGGCCGGCCGCGACGCCGCCAGGCACAGCGCACCGTTGTCACCAGGAAACGCACCCCCACTGCACCCGCCTGCCGGGCTGCCATCCGCCATTTACTTGCAGGGGAGTTCACGGGCACGCTGCTGTGGTCTCAATCCACCGACGAAATCGTGTTCACGGCCGCATCCCTCATCGTGGCCATGCCCGCGAGCGGCGGTGCCACCACGCCTGGCAGCCCCAGGGCCGGCGCCAGCAGCAGCCCCGGCAAGCGCCGTGCGCGGCGCGGCGACCCCAGCCCAGAGGACGACACGGCGTGGGGCAGCGATTCGGGCGGCTGGGCCGCGGGCACGGACGCGGGCGGCGCGGCGCGGCAGCAGCGGCGGCAGCGGCTATTTGTCGGCCACACGGCTTATGTGGTGTGCCTGGCGCTCGGCGGGGACGGGCGGCTGCTGGCGAGCGGCCAGGAGGGGCGGCAGCCTGTGGTGCGGCTGTGGGACTTTGGGAGCGGCGAGTGCCTCGCCATACTCTGCGGTGAGAGCCCTCTCCCATGTTTCAGCCACACCACTAGTGGCAGCCTGCGAGGCTGCAACTGTTCTCGAACTGCTGTGCGCTGTCGTGCTTGTCAGTGTGCTTGGCCTCTCCAAGTGGCACACGCCATAGGATTCCGGATTCCGATTGACCTGCCCACCTCTACCCCGCCCATATTCCACCCCTCTCAGCCCACTCTGCGCACCTGACTGCGCTCGACATGTCGCCCGACGGGGGGGCGCTGCTGGGGGTGGGGCAGGACGGCCACGCCCGGCAGCTGATGGCACTGTGGGACGTTGGCGGCGTGTCGAGGGACGAACAAGTGGTGCGCTGACATCTGCGGGGCAAGGGGGAGCCAGGGTCTCGCGTTGGGGTCAAGACCCTGGACCCTTTGCACGGCTAATGGGGTCAGCCTGGGCGCTGGCAGCCGGCTCGTGGCGCACGTCCCGGGGGCAACCAGCTGGGTCGGGTGTTTTGTCAAGGCAGGCTGTGCCTCCAGCAATCAGCAGCACTGACTCTCCTCCGACGGCGCACGCGTCTTGCGCCGCGCTTCTGCCAGGCGCCGCTGCTGGCCAAGTGCGTGACAGACTACAATGTCCGCGCCGCCTCCTTCTGCCCCTTTGAGCCGGACGCATTCATGACCGCCGGCCGCGACAGCATACGCTGCTGGCGCCTCGCCAAGGGCGGCCGCGTGCGCGGCATGAGCGTGCGGCGCACCGGCGGCGCGGGGCCGCTCGGCCGCGCGGGCGGTGGCGGGGCGGAGGCGGTGATCGGCGGGACGGCCGCGCCCGGGGCCGCGGCGGGGCCGAATATATTCACGGCCATCGCGTACGAGTGCGGGCCCGCGGCGGCGCAGGTCGCGCGGCGCTACGCTTTTGTTGCGAGCGCGGCGGGTACCGTGTTTCAAGTTGACTACGACAGGTGAGGGTTAGCGTGTGTGATGTGATGTGATGTGATGTGATGTGATGTGATGTGATGTGATGTGATGTGATGTGATGTGATGTGATGTGATGTGATGTGATGTGATGTGATGTGATGTGATGTGATGTGATGTGATGTGATGTGA
>NW_014010466.1:0-5076 GCF_000611645.1 Monoraphidium neglectum
GGGCGCGGAAGCGGTAGGTCGGCAATATAGCTGCCAGCAGCTTTGCCGCCTCTGCCGAGCTGGTGACACCATATTGCTGCTGCTCTTGCTGCTGCTGGTGCTGCTGCTGCTGCTGCTGCTGCTGCGTCAGGGGCGGCGGCGGCGCGCGGTCTTGGCTGCTCCCAGCCCTGCGGCGCCCCTCCGATCCCGCCTCGGCGGCATGCGCAGCCTCGGCCGCCCGCTGCTGACTCCGCCCCAACCCACTCAACCCGACCCCTTCCGAACCCGGCTGCAAGACTCCTGCCTCCCGCCACGCCCGCTCCCTGCCCTGCGGCCGCCGCTCCCGGCCAGGCGGCGCCGCCCTGTCCGGCGCCCCCGCCCAGGTGCCCGCGCCGCCAGGCTGCTCTGCGTGCGCAGGCCCCAAGCCGGCCCCGCGTGCCCACGGCTGTGCAGGGGCCGGAGCCGGAGACCGGGCCGCCCCGCCTTCGGCATGCTGCTGTTGGTCGCGCCGCCCGCTTCGGCCCTGCGGCGCCGGCCATGGCTGCTGCTGCTGCTGCTGCTGCTGCTGCTGCTGCTGCTGCTGCTGCTGCCGCTCCACCACTTCCAGGTCATCTCCCCATCTTCGAGTTCCGCTCTTCAACGCATCCCGCGCCTGCTGCCGCCTCTCGTGGCGCCGCAGCAGCCGCGGCGCGTCGAGCCCCTCGGCCCACGCGGCAGCGCTGCCGCTGTTGCGCTGCGCCTCCCATGCCTGCGCGCCGCTCCTGCCGCCGCCGCCGCCGCTGTCCGCCCATGCGTCCCCGTCAAGGCCCCGGCCGCCGCCCGCAACCTCCCCAGCCGACCCCCACCGCCGCTGCTGCCGCTGCGGGGATGCCTCCGCCCCTCGCCCCCAAGACTCTGCCGCCGCACCGCCCGGCCGCGGCTCGGCGCGCCGCCGCGCCCCCGCTTCGCGTTCCCTGCGCTCCGGGCCTGCGCCCCCCCCTCGCCGCACGCGCGCCGCCTGTTTCAACTTCCCAGGTTCACCGGCAATGTGCCACGGTCGCTGATCGCCCAGGCTCTCGGGATTGTCAAACTCGCTGTCTCGTCGCCGCTGCTGTTGTTGTTGCTGCTGCTGCTGCTGCACCCACCCGCGGGCCGCCTGCGTCGACGCGTCCCCCCAAGCAGATCCAACCCCACCCTCGTCGCCCGCCCACCCGCGCCGCCGCCGGCCGCCCGGTGCCGCCTCTGGCGGCAGATCCGCGCCATCGGTGGCGCGGCGCACGGGCGGCAGGGGCGCGGCGCGCGGCTGGGGCACCGCCTTGCGCGACAGGCGGAGCTCTAATTGCGACACCCGCGCCTCCGCCGCCGCTTGCTCCGCGTCCGCTTGTGAGCCAAACACGGAATCAAAGGCGCCCTCGGTGCCGCCGCTGCCGCCGCCGCCCGCGTCGCGCCTGCGGGGACGGCGCGCCGCCGGCTGTGCCGCGGAGTGGACAGTGGCGGTCGCTGCTGCATTTGCAGGCAGGGCGGGCGTTGAGGCTGCCCCGGGCGGCCAGCAGCAGCCCGCCAACAGCCGCGGCAGCAACAGGCCGAATTCCCTGCAAAAGTGAAAAGGTATCTGGTATGAGCAACATGCGGATGCGCTGCTAGGCGTGCGGCGGCCAGGCTCTGCCAAGCAGGGGCGAGCGGCAACACAGCGGCGACGTAGCGCACCTGGCAAATGTTGCCGAGCCGCCGCAATGTGCTGCCAGCGCAGACTGAAGCGCTGCACGGCGCATCTTAGTCCTTAAACACGTAATCTGTAGGTGGGCCCAGAAATGAAGGGCGGGGACGTGCTTACAGCGCGCGCATTATAAGATCATCGGCTGCGCTGGACACGGAGGGTGTAGATGCAATGAGAGTAAGAAATACTTCATCACGACTGTCTACTCAGATCTTGACAATCTGAGTGGCTCGCGTCACCAGGCCCTGCAGCAACCACCCAGCGCCTGTGCAACCTGCCGCTCTCATGGCGGGGGGCCTCTGCTGACTGCACGCCCGTACACGGCTGGTACCTAGGAGCACACAGCCCATGTACTATCGCAATATGCGTTCCGGCGCCTACCACGCAAGCACACGGGCTTGGACATTGGTCAAACCGCCAGCTCGCAGTGCCCTCCATAGCTCCCTCACTTGCCCACCCCTCTGCTGAACGGCCCCAAACCCTCCTCGGCCCACCTTCACCAACTCAAGCACATGTCTGTTACACAACAACATCATGACCGGGGCGGCCCAAACCCCCAAGCATGGGCTAGGGCGCCATCCGACCAAGAACATCAAGCCGTGCTGCGGCGCCTGTATCATGAGAGCCCAGCCAACGCTACTTGCGCCAGCAGGGCACGCCCACTCTACCGGCCGCCGCTCTGGAAGCTGCCAGGAAGCTGCCTAGTACCTAGAGCGCATCTTCTCCCGCTCCGTGTACCAATCGCCATACCTGTCCGAAAGAGGGGATCGGGCCGATCACCACACAGGGTCAACACCATGGTCAAAGCGTGTTCCGCAAACTTGGTGGCCCAACAGCTTCCAGCAGCGCGACGCCGCCGCACGCCAGCCGCCCCGCGCGGCTCCGACCGCTGCAAAACCTTCGGTGTTGCAGTTTCACCCGCACGCTCCAAGCCACCCAAGCCGGGCGACCCAGCAGCCTCGCGGTCGGCTGCACTCTTTCAGCAGCCTTGGCCGGGGCCGGCCGGCGTCCGCCTCCCCTGCACAAACAGCTCAGGGCAACGAGAGCGCGTGCCCCGCGCCCTACCCTCTCACCAGATGGGCACGAACAGCACTGACAGCAGGATGCCGTAGCCGGCCGCATTCTGCAGGCAGGAGATCAATCAGAATGCGCATGGCGACGCGTCAGAACGGGCCGCAGCAGCCAGGAGGGCATGAGGAACGTGCGGCCTGGGCGCCCCTCCCTCGAAGGACGCCAGCACACGCCTTGCTTGCCGCTGCCGCCGCGCCCCTGACGCAGCCGCTGCCGCTATCCTTCCTGACTTGTGCGTGAAGCTGTGCCCGTTACGCCGACGCCTGCTGCAGAGCAGCAGCCGCCGCTGCTGCCGCAGCTGCCGCTGCTGCCGCTGCTGCCACTGCTGCCGCTGGTGTTGCTGTCACGTCAACCCCTGTGAAGTGCATACTGCTGCCAGCCCCACGCCTCATGCTGCGGCCGGGCAGCTGCCACCGTAGAGGTGCCACCGCCAACCCTCTGTCTGCTGGAGCAGCTGCTGCCACTGCTGCCGCTGCTGCTGCCGCGGCTGCCGCTGATGATCCACACCCCACCACCAGCCCCAGCGCACCCGCTTCACGAACTTGACGACCTTCCCGGGCACTTTCTCAATGCCCTGCTTCAAGATCTCTTGTTGGTAGGGTGACAGTGTATACTGTCGATGGTGGCATTTGGGGGAGGGGGCAGCACGGTCGGGCGCGATCCCAGGGGGCGGCTCGGGCGCGCCAGGGCACAGCATGCTGGACGCTGGAGGCATTTGGAACAGGGGGCGCAGCGAGGTGGGCGGAGCTGCGGAGCCACGAGGCACCCGCTGCTCACCACTACTTCCCGCAGGGGCACGGGAACGCGGGGCGCCTGCGGGGCGGCGCGCGGCGGCGGAACGGGGGCGGTCGGGCAACAGCATGCAATGGCGGTGAGCGCGCTCAAGTTGCGCTGCCCTGGCCTCACCACGACCTGCTGGCAGGTGTACGAGAAAATCATGTCACCAAAATGAGCACTTCGTTGCTACGGGCAGGGCTGCCAGCCAGAGAACCCTCCACTGCTCCTTCGCTATGTCGAAGGCCCAGACATGCAATCCTCCTGATGACTGACCATCTTGGTGCCAGCGCCTCCTCCTTTCCGAAATCACTGACGCTCGACCCTCCGTCGACAGTGGCACCTTCAGATCACTGGGAGTGGCTACAGCTCATACAGGCCTCGTTAACCCTTCCTCACGGCTACGGTACTGCCGTGCTCGATTCATGGCAGCTTGTAGGGGCTGAAGGGATGGTGCGCAAAGAACGATCTGCCTTCCCTTACGCATTTTAGCACGGCAAGCGTGTCAAGTGCGTGACTTTGTCAGTATGGCATTCGTGAGCTTGATCATGCGATTCGTACACAGCACTCAGATCCAGCGAGGCCAGAACTGACAGGATGGGCTCGCCTTCAGTGTACGGTACCACCTGCTGAGCCATCCAGCACTCTCTCGTTGACAGAACGGCCGCTTTACATATCTACAGTTCAAGGGCGCTGAGCAGCCCCACCTGTCGCTGGCAGGAGCGGCAGCACCGTGCGCCCTTGTGCACAGCCCAGCGGCTTGGCACGGCACTAGGGATACCGCTGCGCACGCCGCGAGCGCCAGGCACGCGCTGTTCTGCGCAATCACAACCAGCAGCGGCGCCGCCAAGATGAAGGGCTTCACGATCCAGGTGCGCGGCGGGACGGAACGCCGCCGCACGCACCCTCGGCCGCCGCCAGGCGGACAGCACGCCCGCAAGGCGGGGCCCCGTCCCCGTGCCGGCAGCGGCGCCGCCCGCCACGGCGCCCCCCCTCCGGCCCCGTGCCGCGACCCGTTTGACTGACGACCGCGGCCGGGCCCAATCCCATGAGCACCACGGCAGAAGAAGAAGACGCCTTTTCAAAGGCACAAGGAGTTGGAGGAGGAGAAAAAGAGGGTGAGTGGTGCGGGCGCGACCAGATCACCGCAGCGACCGGTCTGATCTGGCGCTCCGGATCTGAAATCTCACTGTACTGTAACGGTCCAGCCCGCGGCGGCGCGTGTAGAGGCGGGAACGCGTGGCTGGCCGGGTAGTGGATGGGCGCCGGCGGAGGGCGTCTGTGGCGGTTCCAGTGCAACCTTTTCTGGTGTCGTGCTGCGCATGTCTCTGTGCTGCTCACTTGGGTCTTTGAGGCACTTGGATCTCTGAGGTCAAAGCGCTTCTCACACTGCATCAAGCTACAGTTCATGCATATTATCCATTCATATGATCAAACAGAAAGCTGAGGAGGAGGCTGCAAAAGTATATGAGGAGTTTGTGGACTCGTTCGGCTCCAGCGGTCGCGACGACCGCCGAGACGGCAGCCATGGCGGTGGCGGCGGCAGCAGCGGCGGC
>NW_014010466.1:5388-7371 GCF_000611645.1 Monoraphidium neglectum
CCGCCGAGACGGCAGCCATGGCGGTGGCGGCGGCAGCAGCGGCGGCGCCAGCGGCGGCGGCGGTGGCGGGGCCGGCGGCGGCGGCGGCGGGCCGAAGGTGTTCTTGCGGGGTGGGACGGTGATGCCAGGCACCCGCCAGACAGAACCAGGTGAGGGGGGCGGCGTGGCGTCGGATGTGCACGCATGCGTGCGTGTGTTGCATGTTGTTTGCATGCAAGTGGTGCTTTACGTACCTGTGCGTGCATGTGCGTGCATGTGCGTGCATGTGCGTGCATGTGCGTGCATGTGCGTGCCTGTGTGTGCATGTACGTGCATGTATGTGCATGTGCGTAGGGGGGTTTAAGTGGTGTGTATGGGGGGTTTAAGTGTGTGCGAATGTGTGTGTGTGTCTGGCTGGCTGGGGGCTGCCTGTGGGGCCTGCGCATGCGTCGACGTTGGGGCGGCCCGACTCGAGCAGGCCGCCTGGGGCGCCGGAGGTTTGCCACCGCTCTGTGTGAGGGCAGCTTTGGGGGATTGGAGGGGGCGCAACCAGGGCACTCAAAATCAGCACTGTGGGCGAGCGAGCGGGCCTCGAGCATTGCCGCCGCCGCCAATCCCCAAATCCCCCTCTACACGTGTTGTTTCATCCGATTTTCCAGCCAATAAGGCCGGCGCCGGGGCCAAGTATGTGCCCCCGATCCCCGACGCCATGCGGGACGACAGCCCCGAGCCGCCCCAGCAGCTTCCGCAGCAGCAGCTTCCGTCGCGGCCGCAGTCGGGCGGGCCCCTGCAAAGGGAGCCGAGCGGCGGCGACGCCAACGGCGGCGCCAGCGGCGGCGGTGCGGCGGGGGAAGAGGTGAGGAGGGGCAGGACGGCTGCTGCAGCCCCTGTGCTAGTGGGCTGCGCGTTCTGTTTTGTGTCTCTGTGTGTGTGGGTGCGCGCAAGTGTGCGAGTGTCTGTTTGTGCACGTGCTCCCTAGTGCCGTCTTGTGCACGTGTGTCTCGGCCGGCGCTCAGTCTTGGTGCCGAGCAGCTGCCGCAGCCTGCACTCTGGTAGCTCACCGCTCGCGCACCCCCACCC
This sequence comes from Monoraphidium neglectum, assembly GCF_000611645.1. Lineage (NCBI taxonomy): Eukaryota > Viridiplantae > Chlorophyta > Chlorophyceae > Sphaeropleales > Selenastraceae > Monoraphidium > Monoraphidium neglectum. The sequence continues at coordinate 6,448 of NW_014010466.1, forward strand.
CAAAACCACGCGCAAACGGCGACCCCCGCTCCTGATCGCCGGGGCCGCCCACAACACCTTTGAAAGCCGCCCTCGCCGACTCAAGATCTCCCCCCCCCCCAACAACCCCAAACGCCGACGCCGCCGGTGGGCCCCCAAACGTCCTCAAACAAACCCCTCGCTGCAGTCAGCCAGCGTGTTCCAGCTGCCCTCAGCCTCCAAGCCTGCCGGGAAGGTCAGGAACATCGACAAGATGCTCGAGCAATTGAAAAGGTGCGGGGCGTTGGTCCCTCGGGTTTTTTTAGTTTCTGAGGGACCGTGGAGCGCGGCCGCGGCGGCTGGCGCTCGGGTGCCGTTCAACCCCATCCGAAACGCCCTTTTTCAGATCAACCGGGGCTTTAAACCCTCTGAACCCCCCTTCCCTTTGGCAGCGGGGGTCTAGCCTCTCATTTTGCGGATCCATTGTAGCTGTCTTGCGGCGCAGAGGGTGCAGCGCTTGTTGGGCTGCTCGATCCTCGTCACAGCCGCCCGCACAACCCGTCCGTGGTGACTGGCCAATAGTCGCTGCGCTTGAATCCACCTTTGGCGGCGCTTTGGCTGGCCTCCGCGCTGCATCTCCACCACACAGGGAGCAGGAGGCGCGGGAGGAGCGCGAGCGGTGCATCAGAGAGGGCCGCCCCCTGCCCCCAGGCGACCCCTTCGGCCCGGACGGCCGCGGCGGCGACCCGTTCGGCGACCGCGGCGGCGGGCGCGGCGGCGGGGGCTACGGCATGGGGCCAGGCGGCATGGGGATGATGGGCATGGGGGGGTCGATGGACGAGGGGGACCCGTTCACGACTAACCTGTACGTGGGTAATCTGGCGCCGGAGGTTACTGAGCAGGTGGGCGTGTGTGGAGGGGGAGCGTGACGGACGCAGGACTTGGGGAGGGGGTGCGGCGGAGGGG
>NW_014010465.1:0-3136 GCF_000611645.1 Monoraphidium neglectum
CCGGGCCCTCCAGCCAGCGGCCTGCAGCTCGTCTGCACCCTGCGCCTCATCTCCAGCGCCTCGTCTCCAGTGCATTGGCTCCCAGGGACACAGTGCGCTGCCAGTGACCCGCAGGGGCACACGACCCCAGTCCAGCTGGTCCGCGCTGCTCGCCTGCGGACTGTGCTGTGCAGCTTGCCCCCAAACGCTCATACCCGCCCCCAAACGCTCACACCCGCCCTCAAACCACGCCTGCCCCAGGCCAAGCTGCTCGCCAAGGTCAGGAGCTCGGCCGAGGCTGGCGCGTCCAAGTAAACGTATCGACCCCACACACACGCTAGGCCGACGCGCGGCCCGTTTTTTCAAACCCGAGACCCCGGGCCCGCGTGCCGAACCCTGACGGTGGTTCCGCACGCGCGCGCTGCGCGACGTGCGGGCCGCCGAGCGGCCGGGCTCGAGGCAACGGCCACCCCCTGGCGGCCGCCGCCGGCGGCGTAGATCGCCGCATCATGTACACACTGCAGGCTGCTGCTGTAAAAACACGGCTTCTCCCCACTGTGCTGCGCGCTGCTGCCCCAGCGGTGTCAGCTGGAACAATGGGGTGAATTCGGTGAGGCCTCAGCATCGCGGGAGCGCGTCCAAGCATCCTGCTGAGATGCAACGCTGCGCGTACAGCTGCTCATGCTTGTGGGAAACGTGATAGGAACGGCGCCTTGGAAACTGAAGACATATATATTGGGGTTGAGGCCTGAAATGCAGCACACCAACATGGCAACCGCCACGCTGTATCCCGATATAATGACTTTAAGAACTTGGCAGGGCTGCGGTTGGGCTGGCGGCAGCACGTTGCGGCTGGACGCAAACGACTAGAGAAAGAAAGCAGTTGAGGCAACTTCGCCTGCATCCCAAAGGAGCTAACTGTGCGGGAAAAAGCTGCACAAGCCAACCCCTTGCACTGCGACCAGGCCGCAAACCCATTGCGCATGCGACGATAGCATGGCAAACCAATGGAAGCCTCCACTGTTGTGAGGCATTGGAGGGTGGGGCGAGGGTGGTGCCAGTGCTGTGAGGCAATGCGCTGCGTCGCGCCGCTCTCGCCGCGGCCGCGCTTTTCCCTGCCATGCTGCGATGCATCCAGCTGGATGGGGCGCGCCGACGTGTAGCACGCTGTTCCACCTGTTCTGTGGGCGGTTCAGCAGCAGCCCGTGACACGCGCCACACTGAATGCCCCAGTGCTCCGCAGGCGAGCGGTGAAGGGGAGGAAACCCTGCAAGGTACCCTCTCAGCCCTAGCAAAGAATATTGACTGGTCTCACTACAGTTCTGTTCTGTTCCACATCTCAACATCCCAAGGCCCACAATTTCGTGTTGATGCATGGCTCCAAAAGATTTTTCTATCCGTTGCCTGACCAGCAGTGCCGCGTCATCCGCTGAGGCCTGGATGCAGCATCTTCGCACAGCTGACCCATGCCACCCGGGTACCGACCGTGATAACAACATCTCAAACTTCATCTCAAGATTAACTTGATAGCCGCCTCCCGGTCGATGATACGAAGCACGCAACAGTGACCGTCCCGTGTCACTATTGCGGCATCAACGTCCACACCTGGCGCTACCTTGCGCCTGGTACTGTCGAATTGAAATTGATTTGACTAGGTTAATCATTCGCTAGGCTATGATCTGTCGAGTCTCAGTATGGCACTTGAAGATGACTCGCAGTTTCGCGAGACGCCCTGGCACGCCCTGGGCAGCACTAGTGAGGTGTTCGAGCGTCTACACACCAACTTAGACGGACTGACTTCAGGAGAAGCCGCGGAACGACTGCAGCGGTACGGCGCGGTCGTGGGAGGGCTTGCGTCAGCATGGGGCGTACGCCGCCAGCCACATGGGACACACAGTACACCAGCCTTGCAGCCCATGCACGTTGCAAAAGCAGCTGGGATCGCCGAAGAGTTGGTAGGAGCGCGCGCATCCTCCTGCGATCGCTCCTGTGCGGCCGGCCGCCGGGCGCCTGTGACTTCCCGCACCTTCTCCATGTCACCGCCGCCGTAGCGCCCCATCCACATGCGCGCGACCATCACAACCCCCCCCTCTCCCCCCCCCCAAACACACACTCCGCCACCACTGTCAGGTTCGGCCCCAATGCGCTGACGCCCCCCAAGAAACCCAGCTTCCTAGCCAAGCTCTGGGGACAGCTGAACAATGTGCGCCCTGCCGCCATGCGCCGCCCGGCCGGGGAGGCGGCGCTGCCAGGGTCCTGGCCCTGCGGACGCTTTGCACGCGCAGCCCTCCCCTCCCGGCGTCCCGCTGGCCGCTGCAGACAGCAATCCCTCGCCTGCTCCTGCGAAGCTGCCGCGGCACCTTTACTAACAGCCGCCGCAAGCCTGCGCGGCTCTCCCCCTCCACCCTAGTTGCGCAGCCGCTTGTTCCGCCGCAGTCCGTTTGGCTGCGGCTACCCCACCCCTCTGCGCTGCCCCGACTCACCGCATGTCACCCTGAGTCACCCCGCACTTACCCCGCAACCACCACCCCAGGTCCTCATCTTCATCCTGCTGGCAGCTGCGGTGGTGGTGGCTGGCCTCAGAGAGTGGATCGAGACAGGTGGGGCAGGCTGAGGGGTTCGGTGGGCTCTTGCTGCATCAGACTGATGCGCTAGCAGGGCTGGCCGCGCCAGAGCCACTGGGCCAAGCACCGCTGGGCACGCTGCGGGCCAGCTGCACAAGCGCGGCGTGTAGCAGCAGGCGTCGCGCCTGCAGCGCGCGTCGCGCCTGGAGCGCGCCCGCCGCGCGGCGACGCGCAGGCTTACGGCCACGTGCGGGACACGCATCAGTGCGCTCGCGCCGCGCTTGCCCTGATTTCCGTGCTTGGGGTGGCTAGAACACTGGGTCCACGTCACAGCACTTCCTCGCACATCATTGTGTTGCGGCAACCCCTCCCTCCCCCCCCAGGCCTCATCATCGGCGTGGTCGTGATCAATGTGATCATCGGGCTGGCCCAGGAGGGCAAGGCCGAGAAAGCAGCCGAGGCCATCAAGGCCATGCTCTCCTCAACTGGTGCGCTGCTGCTGCTGCTGCTGCCGCTGCTGCTGCCGCTGCTGCTGCCGCTGCGGCTGCTGCGGCTGCTGCGGCTGCTGCGGCTGCTGCTGCGGCTGCTGCGGC
>NW_014010465.1:3640-4182 GCF_000611645.1 Monoraphidium neglectum
GCCGCTGCTGCTGCTGCTGCTGCTGCCGCTGCTACTGCCGCTGCTGCTGCCGCTGCTGCTGCCGCTGCACCCGCCGCCATCGCCACCGCCGCTGCCGCTGCTGCTGCTGCTGCTGCTGCTGCTGCTGCTGCTGCTGCTTACGCATCTCCCCACGCTTGCAGCGCTCCTTCCTCTGCTTACCTGCCTGTCCGCCCCGTCCCGCCCTCCCACCTGGCCCCTCCAGCCACCGTGATCCGTGACGGCGGCAAGCGCTCCAGCGTGGACGCGTCTGAGCTGGTGCCAGGGGACATCGTCTTTGTGAAGAGCGGCGACAGGCTGCCCGCTGACCTGAGGCTGGTAGAGGTCACCAACCTGCAGGTGACACACAGTTGGGTCGGGTGACCGGCACGTGTCGGTTCTCGTCACTTTGGTGCCGCCGCAGCCGCCCAAAAGCCAGGCAGGATGTCTCAGGTCGCTGTGATTGGATTGGCCCGTTGAGCCAGCAACGTCGACGTGGCGTTGTTTGCAAGGGTGGATTTTGGTGGCGGGGGCCGCCTGTCGTG
>NW_014010465.1:4389-5781 GCF_000611645.1 Monoraphidium neglectum
GCCCGCCACGAACGGATTTGGGGGCCAGCGTTGCATCCAGGGCGGCGGCGCCGCCCAGGCGGCAGGCGCGGCGCTGCGGCCGCCTCGCCCGCGCTTGGCACGCTGCGGCGCGGCGACCCGCGCGCTCCCATCGGCCCTTCCTTTGCTGCCAGGCCCCACCCCCTAAAAAACACATAATGCTGGCCCCCACAGCGATTGCCCACGCGCGCACACAAACATGCACACATGCTTACACACACACGTATGAACACTGACAAAAATACGGTACACATTCACACAAACATGCACACTGTCACATACACAACGCGGCCCCACTGCAGGTCCAAGAAGCTATGCTGACTGGGGAGTCGGTCTCAATCAGCAAGAACCTCATCCCCGTGGCGGAGGCCTCTGGACTCGGCGACCGAAAGTGAGCGCCCTGTCCGCCGGAAGGCGGGGGGTCAGGGAGTGGCGCAGCCGTGGAGCCATGCGCGCGCGCGCGGCTGCCCCGCTCAGCCGACCCCATTCGCGGCCTAGGAAGCGGCCGCTGTTGACAGTCGGCGTCGTGAGCTGGCGCATGCAAGGCGCGTTGTGCTATAAACCGTTCATTCAACACCCCCAATCGGCATGCATTGGTCGCCTCTCAGGTGCATGGCGTTCAGCGCGACCACCGTGTCGGCAGGCCAGGGCCTGGGCGTGGTGGTGGCCACCGGCGACAACGCCCAGATCGGCCAGATCAACAAGCTCGTCAGCCAGGTGCGCGATCTGGGGCGACCTGGGGCGATCTGAACCGATATGGGGCGATCTGGGGCGCGTTGAGGCCTTGGGGCTTTGGTCGCTGGCCGGCCGGTCCTTGGGGGGCCTTGCTGCCTTCCGCCTGCTACGGCTGCGCCCTTTGCTAGTGGGTCGGCGAGGCCTGGTGCAGACAATGAGGCGGCGGGCGCTGCGGGATCAGCCCCCGCCGCTGTCCTTCCTTCGACCCAGCCGCCGCTGCTCGCCCACCCCAACCCTGCCGCGCCACGCTTTCTTATTAATGGATGGGGCTCGCTCCTCGGATATGGCTCTCTATCAACAGGTCGAGTCGACCAAGACGAACCTGATCATTCAGATGGAGATCCTGGGAAGGTGGCTGGCCACGATCGTGGTGCTCATCGCGCTCGGCGCGTTCCTGCTGGCCTTCCTGCTTGCAAAAGAGGGCTTCGTGCACGCCTTTGAGAGCGCGGTCGCCATCGCCGGTGAGCCGCCGCCCCGACGCGCGCGTTGCGGGGCGTGCTGGTGTGCGGGCTGCCTCGCCTCCACCCAAACCGTTGCCTCGTCCGCTGACCTTGCCGCCTTCCGGCGCGCCGCTTCGGTCCTCCACCACCATGCCTCTGCCCCTACCAACCGAACGCCCTCCTCTCCCCCCCCCCCCCC
>NW_014010465.1:6599-8582 GCF_000611645.1 Monoraphidium neglectum
AAAAAAAAACAGTTGCCATGATTCCCGAGGGCCTCCCCGCGTTGGTGACCATCGTGCTGGCCCTCGGCACCAAGAAGATGGCCGACCAGAAGGCCATCATCCGCCAGCTGCCCTGCGTGGAGACGCTCGGGAGCCTGACGGTCATCTGCTCAGACAAGACCGGCACGCTCACCAAGGTGCGATTTTGAAGGGGGGAGGGTGGGCAGGGGGGGTGCGGGGCCTTCGTCTCGCGGTCAGTGTGCGGCTGGGGGCGCAAGGGCCCTCAGTGGGGGCGCGCTCGGGCTGCGGGTCGTCTGGTGGGTCTGGCAACGCAGCCGCTCGGCTATGAACAATCCCTCCCCCTTCTGGATACCTTATCCCGCATTCACCTGCAACTTACGACCGAATGCTGCCGTCATTCTCAGAACGAGATGACCGTGGTGGCCGTCAAGACCGCGGGCGGCCTCTACAAGGTGTCCGGCGTCGGCTACGCACCCCAGGGCAGCTTCTCTCTCGAGTGAGCAGCTGCACGCCCGGGCTCGCGACGTTCGCCCCAACGGCCAGCAGGCGTGCCCTGGCAGGGGCCTGGCGTCCCCACAGCCAGCCGGGCCGGCGCTGGCAGGGCGCGCACGCCCGCAGCTCCCTGTCAGCCCTTGCACGCGTCCGCTCCCCTGATACCCCGGCCTCCGTGCAGCCCTCAACCTCTCGCACCCGCACCAGCGACAATCGGCAATTCCCTGTTGCTGCTTGCTGACAACGCATCGCCCCCCGCCCCCCACGCGCGCCCCGCCTCGCCCTCCCAGCGGCCGCGAGCTGTCCGCGGACGAGCTGGCCGGCGTGCGGGCCGTGCTGGAGGGCGGCGTCCTCTGCAACGACTCAGCGCTCAGCGAAGATGGCGGCGCCTTCACGCCCAACGGCGCGCCCACAGAGGTCTCCCTCATCACGGCCGCCCTCAAGGCGGGCATCAACCTGGACTCCCTCAAGGCAGCCAAGCCCAGGGTCGGGTCGGTGCCTTTTGAATCCGAGCACAAGTTCATGGCGACGGTGCATGAGTATGGCGGCCGCCGCGTGCTGCTGGTGAAGGGCGCGCCCGATCGGCTGCTGCCGATGTGCAGCGCGCAGCTGCGGGGCGACGGCGCCGCGGAAGTCGAGGGGGCGGGGCTCGAGGGGTCTGCCGCGACGGCGCCGCTGGAAGAGGGGATGTGGGTGAGGGCGCAGGAGGAGCTGAGCAGCCAGGGCCTGCGCGTGCTGGCGCTGTGCAGGTGCGTGCGTGTGGTTTGGGATCGGGATGGGGGTTTCGTCGACCCCGGGCTGCGTCCGGCCCCCTTTCGGCGGCCCAGAAGCGCCGGATTCGAGAGAGAGGAGGCCAGGCGGGCCGGCAGCATATGACTGTCTGCAGAATCTTGCATGGGAAGCGGCAAGTTGCAGGAGCCCAGCGCCTGTGTTACCACCTCGGCCCACAACAAACGCATCTTGTCCTCCCCTTTTTGCGTCGCGCCCGCCGACCCCGTACGCCCTCCGCCCCCTAATACCACCACCCCACGACCACCAGGGGTGACCTTTCGCCCGACGAGTCCCCCACCGGCCTGAGCCCCGCGGCGCTGCTGAAGCGGCCCCCCTCCCTTGTGATGGTCGCGATGATCGCGATCTTAGATCCCCCGAGGGATGAGGCCATCGCGGCGGTCAAGGTCGCACACGAGGCCGGCATCACTGTCAAGATGATCACAGGTGGGTGGGGTTGGACCGGGGCAGGGGCGTTTGCAATGGAAGGGGCGCGGATGGATGTGTGCGTGCTGATTTCGGCAGGGAGCGACCCGACTGTTGTTTGGGAAGGGGCGGCCTCGGTTGATCTGTGGGTGTTGGTCGACTTGAATGCACATGGGTTTCCCCCTAGCCCCACGCAAGCTGCTGTCATCATCCCACCAGGACGACCGGTCCTCACCCCACAAGCCCGTCAGCGGCGTCGTTGCTCCGACCCCCACAACCCCCCAAACACCGCACGCC
>NW_014010464.1:0-7052 GCF_000611645.1 Monoraphidium neglectum
CCCTAGCCCACCATCGAGTGTAGCATCGTCCTCCTGCTGCAGCCACGACACAGGGAAACATCATGCTGTCGCACTTGCAGCAACCCTCCCTGCCATGCCTACCTCTCTCCCAAGGGGGAGCGGCCACACTGCCAGGAATCATGTGTAGATGCGAGCCCTGAGAACCGGCATATGCACGCAGTCGTTATACTCATCGCGGTGCCAGACCTGCTGTCGTTTACTTTCTGGACATGCTTGAGTTCTATCAAACCCGCAAATGCTGCCTACTGTGCTTGCTATAAATGACAGGACCGTAGGGGGGGGGGCAGCATGCAGCACGCAAGAAAGGCGCCACACAACAGATGATCCAGAGGAGCCTTGGGAAAACAGACATGCTACTAAAAAATGGCACGAACACGAGGAGGCCAATCAGATCGCGCTCGTGGCCCTCCTCATGACGTCACCTCCAGGCAAGGTCCAAGACGTCCCACATGCGCCCCCGCCGCCTCCCCGCCAGCCGCAGCACCACCGTGCTCGGCGCGCCGCGCGCCGCCCACCGCCCCGCGAGCTCGTTCCGCCACCCGCCGCACGGCGCCGCGACGGGCAGCAGGCGGCAGGCGCCCTCCGCGCGCGCGGCGGCGACGCGGGCGCCGGAGCGGGGCGCCCAGACCTCTATCAGGTCCCGCCGCGGCGCGTGCAGCACGAGCAGCAGCCCGTGGTGCGCCCAGGGGTGGCCGTCGGGCGGCAGCGCCCAGCCGCACTGCGCGTCACGGTAGCCCTGCGCGCGGGGGATGGGGGGCGTTAGGGCGCGGTCGGATAAGAGGGGTGGGGAAGCAGGTAAGGCAGGAGGACCGGGCACTAATTGCATTAATTGGACCCATGCACAGCACCGGGGTGACCACTGGGTGCTGGAGGCAGGCCTGTGAACCCAAGTTTGACTAGCAGGTCAACCGTTTGCCCCATGCGACCCGGCAGCGGCACCAGGAGGAGAGACCAACACTGCGCATACTGAGAGGCGTCGCAGACAGACAGGCACACGACGCCCAGGAGGAGCCCTGCGAGGGGGGGGGGGGCGGGTGCAGCCGCCCACCTTCCACATCCGCAGGACCGCCATGTTTGCGCCGTTGACCAGCAGCACGCGCCCCAGGTTGTCCGCCGCTGCCAGCAGGGCCCCCGCGGGCGCGGGAACCAGGGGCCCAAGCTTCCTGGGGTCGTCGTGCAATGGCCGCCAGGGCAGGGAAGCTTCCGGCTTGGGCGCGCCTTGCAGGTCGTACGTGGGCACAGCAGCCGCGCGCTGGGCGTCGCGGGGGGAGCCGGCGACCCAGCTGGTGAGGGAGCGGACACCTGAAAGGCAGGGGTGACGGTATCTGGTCAAAAGTTAATTGGATATGCTGCAAAGTTGTCGATCTCAGGGGTGGCCAGCACGCGTACAGGTGAGCCGTGCGAACAGATGACATTGGACGTGCCGTGCAGCAACAAGGAAAGTCGGCCCGCAGGCAGGGGCAAATGTGGTGTCCCCAGCTGGGACGTGCTCGAAATCGACGCCCCCCAACCCAAGCTCGAGCACTTGCTCGGTGCAGGGGGGTTGTGCCGTGTTTGCCGCCCCACCTGAAGACAGAAGGCTAGGCCCGAGCGTCACCGCCTTGGACGCCGCCCCGTACGCCGCGCCCGCTGCCGCGTAGGTGACAGACCCCGCGACCCCCGCGAGCCGCGCCAGGGCGCTGCGCTGCGGGTGCTCCTCGACCTCCACGCCCGCCAGCGGCGGCTTCGTGCCGCCTGGATGCAAATCCATTGTTGTCCACAGGGCCGGCGTTATTGAGTGCAATAGAATGCCATCCACATTGACCAGTGTGCAAGCACGCGCAGTCTTCGCCATCATGCTGCTTCAGATGGGGTGAGCGCAAGCGCCTCCTCTACACAGCTACTGTACCTCCGCCAACAAGCAGCAATGAATACTGTTCCCTTGGGGTCACATGTCAGTGTTGCTGGTTGGTGTGGGGACCGTGCAGCCACCCACCCGTGGCAATGAGGAGCTTGTGGTCTGCCGCCCTGCTGCTGGCGCCCCTGGCGGCGCCGGACAGCAGCGCGTCGAGGCCGCGCGGGCGCTGGCCCAGGCACACGGCGCCGCTGCGCGGGCCGAAGCCAGCGGGGAGCTCCCAGCGGTGGTAGTTGAGAGGCGGTGTGCTCGCGGCGCCTGCATTTCGTCGTCGAGTCGGCATGCAGGTGCTGTTTCAGGTCCAACGGCTCCAGCAGATCAAAATTCATTTAAAGCCATCCGTCCAGCGCATCCACTGCTGCAGCCAGCGTTCCCGCCGCTGCCGCCAGGGCGCGGCAACCCTCCGAAACCCGCCCGCCCCCCTCCGCCCAGGCCCACCTCCGCTCTGCCGGCTGAGGTGCAGCAGCTTGAGGTGCGTGCGCAGCTCTAGAACTGGCAGGCGCACCAGGGCATCGAGGTATGCCACTGTGATGTCCTCAGTCGGGTCGTCCTGTCGCAGGCCTGTGAAGTTGTGCAGGTGCGCACGGCGATGACTGTGCGCACCCAGGTGCAGAGGGAAGCGGCCGAGGTGGTGGCCGGGGCCGACCGCCTGCGATGGATCCTGGCCGCAGCTCGTGCAGGTGGCAGGCACTGCGCCAATGCATACCTCTGACAAGTAATCTATTTGCGTGATGCGCCGTCGGCCGCGGCGCACGCACACCAGTTTGCAATGCCCTAATCGTCATCCACGCACGCGCACGCCGCAGTCCGGCCTCACCCGTCGCGCACGGCCGCACGCAGATCTGCTGCACCGGGCCCGCATGCAGCCGCTGCCGGAAGATCAGGCGCCCGCTGGGCTCATGAAGCTCTAGGGAACCGTCCTGCGTGCCAACAAGCAGGCAATCGCACTCCAACAGATCTGCTAGCTCGGGCGGCCGCACGGTCAGCGACGCCGCGCCCAGCTGCCGGCTGCCCGTCAGCACGCACAGCCAGGCGAGCGCGGTGACGGCCTCCTTGCTGCGCAGAGTGTACGAGGTTGACGGCGCGGCGGCGGCCGCGGGCCTCGTGCCGACGCCAGTGTCGGAGACGCTGCGGCGATGAGGCACATTGCTGCTGGGCGGCCCGCGTGGGGCGTCGCTGTCGCCATCGCTGCCGCCCTCGTCGCCTGATGTGGGCTGCACAGGCAAGACCGATAGCACAGCGCCTCGTGCGAGGACGAGCAGCTCGCGATTTGGGTGCAGCGCCGCGAGGAGCGGCGAAGTGGGTGGCATGCCGCTGTCATGCTGTTGCAGCTGCTGCCCATGCGCATGGAGGCCCAGGGCCACGTTGGCCTCATCCAGGGGCACTCGCATGGCACCTACGATGCGCCTTTACCCCATTTGAGCTCTCTGATCGCGCAAATACAGCCCAACCGATCTCGTCGATGTTGGCTGAGATTGTTGTGAAGGCTGCACCCGCGCTGCGTATCAAATCATTAACGTGACATTATTCAAGTCTTCCGTGCTTAGACAGAGCTCCTGAGTCACAAACACGGCAGGTGACACATGCACTCACCAGGAGCGGCAGCAAGTCACCTTTGAGCAGCAACGCTGTAGCCAAGAGCAGCATACAAGGTAAATAGGCCGTACAGGGGCTCTCCATCAACCCTTGAATGCGCAATCCTGTCCCCACCTGATCTTCATAGAAGCCGCGGTGTCCCGTGCCTTCTCGTCTGGCACAAGCAACGCTCATTGGGGCGCCGAAGCGGCGCAGATCCTCCAGGACATCTCCAAGGCCTGGTGTAACCCACACCTTACAGCCCGCATTTCGGCAGCAGGCGCGCACCGCGCTCGAGCGTGGACGCCCCGACGCGCGCCGCGCTGTTCAGCTTGGGCGACCCTTTCACCAATGAGCGTCGGCCGGCCGGCCTGCGCCCTTGACCGGGCCGGGCGCCGAGGCCAGCGACCCGGCTCCGTAGCGTCACTCGTCGCGTTCGCCCTCCTCCTCGCCGCCGCCGGCGCTTCGGCCGGCGAGGAGCCCCCAACGATGAACCCCTACGCCAACCGCCCCTACGCGGGCTGCGAGGGTGGCTACTGCCCCTCCGGCGACCCGGCCCTTGAGGCGTCGCTGTACAGGGCGGTCGCCGCCGGGGACGTCCCGGAGGTGCAGCGGCTGCTAGAGAACCCTGGCCTCAACACCAGCCGCAATGTGGTGCCAGACGAGCACGGCTTTGTGCGAGTCAAGGACGCCGCCGTGTGGATCGCCGCCAAGAAGGGGCAGCTGGGGGTTATGAAGGTGAGTGCTTCAAAGGGAAAAATTCCGTGGCCGCCCTTCCCTTCAATGCGACGCATTCTTTGAATCTGGCTGTCGGGAGTGCGGTCATGCCTGCGTGCTGGTGTCGAGAGGAAATGCCGCCAGCAGGCTACACGACGCAGCGGTGCGAGCTGCTGAGACAGGGACTGTCAGGCAGGTAGATGTGCAGGCACACTACACACTACTACATGTTGTGCCCCCTGAAGTGGTGTTCGCTGCAAGCACATGCGCATCTGCACATTGTAGAAACCCTCGTCACACACGACCTTGTCGTGCCCGATAACCACGTCATGGGCAGGCTCTGCTCGACAAGGGTTACGACGCTGACTACGAGGAGGGACATGTGGTTGACCTTGCAGGTGGGCAGTCTTGGTGCATGCGCATTTGCACACAAGTGGCAGCGTGCGTGCATGCTGCACACACACACACACACACACACACGCACGCGCGCACGTGTGCGCGCGCACGCATGCGCACACGCACCCACGCATGCGCACACGCACCTGCGCATGCATATGTGCGTGCCGCGCGCGTTCATGGGGTACTCCAGGGCGGACTTTTTTGCGTGGACCCGTGGGTGGTCACAAGGGCAGCCCAGGCATCCACGCCGCCGGCAACCAATGACGGCAGAATCCGGTCGACGTAGCCTTGACCCTCAGCACAATCCACCCCACTCGAGGCCGCTGGCGGACTGCTGGAGTAACCAAACGCTGCGGCCCCCACCCACGTGTGCGCAGCCGCCAACGGCGACACTGCCATGCTTGAGCTCCTGCTGAAGAGAGGTTTCGCCATTGGCTCGAGCGCGCTGGCCTACGCGGCCAAGAACCAGAACGCCGATATGATGAAGGTCCGCTGTAGCCTCGGGGATTCCTGCTGGCTCTGGCTGGCAGGGCTGTGCAGGCAAGCGGCGCCTGTGGGCAGCAATCGGTCAAGTGCAGATGAGAAGAATTAGCCAAGCAGAGGCACGTTTTGCTGATTCCAGCAAGACACCCCGCAGTTAAATAATCTTGCTTCCGGGCTGACATACTCGAGTGGTGTTTCGCTTCCACAGGCCCTCCTTGAGGCTGCTCGTAACAAGGCCAAGGGGCAACCCCCAGACCTGAAGTCAGCGATGCAGGCTGCCTGCGCCGTTGGCAATCAGACCGTGCTGCGGCTGCTGGTCGAGGAGGGCGCGTTCAAGGTGTGCGGCGAGATACCCTCGGTCGCTTCGCGCGCACGGGGCGCCTGAGCTGGCGGGCAGTTGCAAGTGGCCCTGGATTGGTAGGCGTCCCCTGACAAGCCAAGGCCGCTGCCGGCCTCGGCTCCCGTGCCAGCTCAACACGGGTGCGTGCACACGTCCCCGCCGCCGCAGGAGATCCGCCACCCCGTCTCCAACCGCCCCACTGTGCACGACTGGCGAGGCGACTACGTGTCTGAGGCGGTGTCCACGGGCCACCCCTTGGTGCTTGAGCTGCTGTTCTCCAGCGGCTACACCGTCACCTGGCAGAACGCTCAGGTGCGGCCCGCCAGCAGCCTGCTCCCAGGCTCACGCCAGCCTTGAAAGTCTGGATGCTTCGGCCACCCATCATCGCTGCTTTGGTGCTTGCTTATTGGTTGTCCTGTCTCCCCGCTGCTTTGCTTGCAGATCACTGCCTGGTCATCAGCAGGTGGTTGAGCAGCAGGCAAGACCCTTAACTGACGCTGCACAAACACATAGGCAACACCCACACACACACACACATGACACACACGCATACCCCGCAGGAGCTGATTAAGCTTGCCTCATCAGTGGGTGTGGTGGACTCCCTACGCCATCTGCTGGAGCAGCCGACAGTGCAGGAGGACGAGGAGGAGCTGGAGGAAGCTGTGGAGAACGCCCTCAAGGTGGGAAAGTACCTGTGTATCTGTTGCGTCCTCCTGCATACTTTGTCGGGATTTGGTTCACGTGACCTCCAATCGGCGGTGCAGCCGGGCAATGCTGCGCTCATGCGAGCACGACTGCCTTGCATCAGCGCCCGTTGACGCCACTGACGGCACCAGTCTGGATTTGGATGCATGTTGACCACCACACCGTCCAGGTCGCGGCCGAGGAGGGAAAAGCCGAAATCGTCGACTTCATCCTCGACACGTACCCAGCCCTGGCCAAAGACCCCTGCCCAGCAGCGCTCATCAAGGCTACCATGTGAGGGATGGCGCTGCCCATGCTTCATTGCCCGATCACATCATGTGATGAGGCCACATTCCCATATGATTGATGATGCAGGGCGGCCAACTAGTGCCATTGTGAAGAGCAAGAAACGCAAACAGACCCAGTTGTTATCCAGCTGACAATTACGTCACACATTCAAATCCTGATTATTCAAAATCCAATCCAGGTACGGCCACAACGAGATCGTACGACGCCTGCAGCGCGCCTGCAACGTCAGCGCGTCCAGCGGCAAGCTCCAGTCCGCCGGCTGGCTCGGCGCGCTGTTCAACGCCGCCCGCGGCGGCCACACGCGCGTTGCGAGGCTGCTGATGGCGTCTGACGAGGCGGCCTCCACGCTGACAAAGCTGTACGAGAGCACCAAGCCAAAGAAGGATGCCCCCCCAGTGCCACCCAACCCGGAGAAAGACCCCCTGGCCGTCGCGGCCGCGCGCGGCCACCTGGCCATTGTTGAGCTGCTCGCTCCGCAGCGCGCGCTGTGCGCCCCCTGCGCGGCGGTGGCGGCGGCAGGGGCGGGGCATGCGGACGTGTTTCAGACGCTCATCATGGGGCCAGCCGGCGGCATCCTGGAGGTGCGTGTGTATGTGTGTGTTTGTGTGCATGCGTGTGAGTGTGTGTGGG
>NW_014010463.1:0-5923 GCF_000611645.1 Monoraphidium neglectum
GGCCCTGTGCCCAGCCCCGTTTTGGTCTTTCAGGTCTGAGGGGGCGTCACCTGGCATCATGGCCACCCTGAAGCTGGACGGAACAGTGCCCGTTCCCAAGGTGTGCCCGCGTCCCGCGTCCAGCCCGGCAGGACGCGCACTGCCCATCACGGCGCAGCGGCAGGGGCGCGGCGAGCCCGCCGGTGCCAAGATCTGTGATGGGTTTGCACTCGCGGCCTGTCAAATACACCCAGCACCCGCACGACCCGCGACCGCGCCGCTTACCAACCCTCAGCATTCCCTGGCTGGCCCCACCTCTGCGAAACGTCTGTGTTCCCTGCCCTGGCCGCCTACGCAAGCGGCGCTAGCGTCATTTTACGAACCCAATACCCAGGTTTTTGTCACGGGACTGCGAAGTCCTCGTCTTCCTGCACCTTGCTTCTCAATCGTGAACCAGAACCACGCAAATCCTGGCGGCCGTCCGCCCCGGCCCCGCCCTCACGTGCCTCCGCCCCCCAGACCGTCAAGTCGCTGATCGAGCGGCTGTGGTGGCGCAACTTGGCGGACCCCACCACCATCAGCGGCCTGCTGTCGCTCGTCTACGCGCGGCCGGTGGACGACGAGCTGCTGCTGCAGCGCATACTGGCCGCCACGGAGCACCCAGGTGCGTGTTGCTCGACGTGTTGTGTGCTTGCTTGTGCTCGCGCACGTGTGTATGTGTGTGTGTGTGTGTGTGTGTGTGTGTGCAAGTGTGTGTGTGTGGGTGGCAAGGGGTGCTGATGTGTTGAGTGGGGAGCAGCAAGCGGCGTGCAGCCCGCGCGAGCTCGCGTGGTGATGCACATGCTTGAATAAACATGACAGCTGCTGCCAGGTGCTACAACCGCACCCCCACACTGGATCAACCGGGCACACACACCGCCTCCCAACGCTCCCGCTGGGGCGCTCGGGGCCGCGGGACACACAAGTCGTGCCAGTCAATGCGGCCAGCACCCTTCGCACCCCGCACCCCTGCCGACGCTCTGCTGCACCCATCCGCCCCACCCACCACCAATCGAGCAGGTGCCATCGACGCGTTCGCCAGCATCGTGCTGTCCCCCAAGACCAAGGCCTCCTTCGACGACAACCTGCGGCGGCTGGCCTGCCCCGTGCTGCTGTGCTACGGCCAGGCGGACCCCTGGGTCGTGCCCATGTGGGGCCAGGTGGGCGGCGCTTTCAACACACGCTCGCGAGGCGCCCCCGTGCCCGAACACGCGCCCTTTCGCCTTCAGCGGCGGCGCCGCTCGGCCGCTCGAGCCTGCTCGCAGGCTCGCTGGTTGTGGGTTGACGCACCGCAACACCCCCTCGTCCACGTTGCCAATCCCTCGCAGCGCTTCAAGCGCGCCGTGCCGCATGCCGCTTACTACGAGCTCGCGGAGGTCGGCCACGTGAGTCATGGCGGGTGTCACCCCGTGCGCGTCACCCGGGGCGGCGCCGGCGGTCCGTGACGACCTTGCGTATATCCTCCTGCCTCAGCCCCTGATCGTGGCGCCACGTTTGACCTTCTGGTCTACTTGTTTGGGCCAGCAGACCCAAGACTCTCCCCGGCCCCCGCTTTGCTTGCGCCCCTCAGCTACCCCTGACGGGCCCATTTATCGTGCCTCTCTAACTTATCCCACCACCCACGTATGGGTCCATCAACTGGCACCTTTTCTTAACACCCCGCTGCTCAATATGCTGTACCCCCACCCAAAAACGCCAGTGCCCCCACCACGAGGCCCCGATTGCTGTCAACCGCGTGCTCACCAGCTGGGTCACCGCGGTCGAGGAGCGCCTGGCGGCGCAGGCCTCGGGCGGCGGCGGCGGCGGCGGCAGCGGCAGCATCAACAACAGCAGTCTAAATGGCAGCAGCGGCGGGAGCGCCGCGCAGGGCGGCAGCAGCAGTAGCAGCAGCAGCGGCAGCAGGGGCAGCAGCGGCGACGACGACCCGCTCTTGGTGCACGGGGAGTTGCGGGTGGGGGAGTCCATGCGCGTCGCGGAGGCGCGCGGCGGCGAGGTTGTGGTGACGCACGTCGCCGGCGCGCCGCGCAACGTGTTTGAGCGCGCCGACGCCGCACTGTTCGCGCTGCGCCGGCGCTTGAGTACGGCCCTGGGCGGCAGGGCCGCGGCGCCGGTGTGATTAGCCGCGTCGCTGTTGACGCGCTGCTATGCCTTGAGCCTGCGCGGTGCGCGCCTCCACCCTTGACCAGTTCCTATATCAGCAGCGTTTTCTTGGACTGGGGAGCGAGCGCAGACAAGGCTTGCATTGCGCCCCCGCATCGCATCAGCCTGTGTTGTGAATTTGTACACGTGATGTGTGTGTGGGAACTGAGCGTGTGCGTGCCGTATGTGGCAGTTCGCAACCTTCGAGTCACATGCGCCGCTGGTGGCACGCTGTGCCCTTTCAGCAGCTTTGCCCTCGGCTAGCTGCCGTTTTTGGGGCCTTGACCGCTGCCTTTGCGCGCCGCCTGGGCTCCGGGGCGAAGCACCGTCTGTGATGTCAATTTACTGCCATGAACAGCTGATACAGATCAAAACGGATCGAACTGCACATGCCTTGCAACTCACGCACAAGCCTTGGGTTCAGGATATCCCATTGATGTGGCCCCAAAACTGCCCCTCCCGCACGCTGTTTGCAGCACATGTGTGTGTGTGTGTGTGTGTCACGCCCACACTTCTGCTGCATATGCAGCTGGTGACAAGCGTGCGGAAGTTTGGGGTTGTCGTTGCTGTCAACCTCACGCTCACACAACAAAATCCGCATGTAATCACTCATCATTTTGCAACGTCGAAGCCAGCAATCGCCAGCCGTCTCCCATGCGTGCCCCCCAGATTCTCCCAGCACACGCATGCGGCACCACCCCTGCCAAACGCTGCCGCCGCCAACTCTGCCTGCGCGCACTGCAGTGCCCGGCGGCGCTGTGCCCCGTGCAGCACAGCTGAGCAGCTGGAGCACGGCAGCGCCTCGTCGTTGAGGGGCTGTGGGAGCAGCCAGATCACGCCTGCTTTGACGGCTCTTGAAGCGCACCTTGCATGCTTTGGGCAAGCGTATGGCCTTGCACCAGCAGGGTCAGCCTGGCTGCTGCCTCCCAGGTGTACATAGGTGATTATGCTGTGCGCGTGCACGTGAAACACTGCGCCCGTCATTGCAGGAAAGCGACAGGGTTTTAACATCCATGGGATGGGGACGGCTAGGCTTGCGTTGCGCTGTCGCAGATGGCAGATTTGTGCTGTGGACGCGCCAGCCACCCATGCCAACATGCATGCACCCCCCACCCATTTGCACGGCAATGCAGCCTTCACATGCTCGCATCCTCGGCCTCAGGAAATTAACTTTACCCTTTGCGTCACCCGGCACTCGGTCACCCTCAGCTTCCCTGTAACGTCCTTGATGTCAGCGACTGGAATAGTGCCGTTAATTTGCCGTTCCATAAGCCCCGCACAGCTGCGGCAAAGGGTTGCGCTCCTCACGCGGCGGGGCACCCGGTGACTCCCAGAATGGGTGGGGGAGTAGTCCCATGGAAGTAGCCCAACATGGCCTCTCTTTTTGATTGATCAGGCTTGCCCAGCAACTTGTTCGCCCAGGCAACGATCATGAGCCCATCCCTTTGAAAATGCGATGATTAGGGCCGGCGAAGGTGCAAGGTTTTCAACGTGCGTGGTTCGCGTCCGGCAGAGGACCCTGTGTCGGCGTTGTGCGTCTTTGATAGCCCCTGTACCAGCCCTTGCACCCCTTATTTACCCAATCTGACCCAACCCCACCCTCCACACCCTCTCCCCCACCCTCTCCTCCGCCAGTTGTCCCTTCGTCCAACCCGGCAGTCATCAGCTTCAGGCACATCACCCGTGCCCCAGACGATCAACAGGCAGCGTTCCCCCACGTGTTTCGAGTTTTATATCAAGAGTTCATCCAATACATAGTGTGCACTCTCTACGGGTTACAGCGGGTGACACGCCCAAAGGGTAAAGTTAATTTCCTGAAGCCGGGGCTCGCATCGCGATCGGTGACGTCGCTCGACTCATTGACTGATTGACTCACATGGTGTCCCGCAGATGCCTGTGGCAATGGCCCAACATCAGCAGTGCATACAGCTCATAACGCCGAGCTGCTTGCTGCGGCATAAGAGGCGCTGGCATCGGCATAAAGATGTCGGCAGCTGATCTGGGGTCAGCGATCGCCGCCCTCTATGGGAGTGTAGGCGAGGCTCAACAGCAGGCCAACCAATGGCTCAATAGCTTCAGCCAGCAGCCGCAGGCTTGGGAGGCGTGCCTTGAGCTGTTGGATCCCGGGCGGGACGCCGAGGTCTGCTTCTTTTGTGCCAACATGCTGCTGACAAAGGTCAGAAAAGAATGGCACAAAGTACCGCAGGACCAGCAACTGCGGATGGCGTCGGCGATCAGGTGCGCAAGGGGGCTCACTCGCACTTGCGCGTGCGCATGCGCTCAATGTGCGCATGCGCATGTGGGGCCCGGCCAACCCAGTGGCGGAAGTTCAGATTGTGCACGATGTCAAGTTGCCTCATCAAAGCGGCTGCAACCAGACGGAAAGATGGGTGCGCAGCTCGGTGGAACCGCCCTCATCTGCTCAACTGCTGGTGGTCACAAGTGTCGCTCTCTGTGCATGCGCCGCGTGCCGCCAGCGACAAGTTTCGTGCCTTCCTGAGCAGCAGTGCGGCACCCAAGCTGGCGACACAGCGCCTGGGCCTGCTGCTGGCCGCCGTGGCGTCGCTGTCCGGGCCGCGGGCGGCGCAGGACTTTGCTGGGCAGTGCGTGGGCATGGTCGGGGCGGCCGGCAGCGGCGACCCCGCGCAGCTGGTGAGCAGCTGCATCCCGGGGCCGCCCTCGTCAGGACCACACGGCAGCAGCGGCCGTGCGGCAGCGGCAACTGTGTGGCAGCAATCGCTGTGCGGCTGCAACAGGACGCATGCGTTTCCAGCAGCATGGTGTTGATCATACTCGCCCCTCCCTTTGTCTGACACCGCACGCGTTGTCTTCAAAGCAAGTGGCGGAGTGCGGGCTGTCAATGATGTCAGCGCTGGCGGAAGAGGTGGCAAACATGGACGGCCAGCGGCGCAAGGACCTGATCGCAGCCACCGAGCCGCAGTGGCCGCAGGTCGTGGCTGCGGCGCAGCTGCTTGCGGCGCGGGGCGCGGCGGCGGGTGCGTTGCGGGGGACCGCTGGGTCGGCAGAACACATTCATGGTGACCTGATGTGTGCTGGCGAGCGGGCTGGCGTCAACAAATCAGGCCGCTGAACCCACGAGATAGCCTTCAGCAAAGTCTGCCTGTGCTCTGCACGCACGCACCCCGCTGCGCCGGCGGGTTTGCCGCGACCGGCCGACGCGCCCGCACGCGCCCGCGGCGCCGCCCTGCGTCCCGCCAGGCGGTTACGGCCTGCTCCAAGGGGCCCTTCAGTGCCTCTCCGCGTGGCTGCGGCTCAGCGCGGACGGCATAAGCCCCTGCAGGGCCTCGCCCGGCCAGGTGACCAAAGCGCGGCGTGGCAGCAGGCAGCCGCCTGCGCCTCGACGGACCCGCACCGGCCTGCGCCTCATGCATCGCACAGAGACACACAAAGAAGCAGACAGCAGCCGCCCTGCCCCGCCGGCTTGGGCGCCCGTGCCGCCGCCCCGCTTTGCAGCACCGCCGGGCGCAGCTGGTGCGCCCCTGCTGGGCTCTCGTTGCGCGCACCCGCATCGCCCGTCCGCCATCCCAGCGACCTCCCGCCGCCCCGCTGGCCCCTCCTCCCGCAGCTCTTCGCAGCCCACCCCGATCTGCTGGCCGCGCTCGCGCCGCTGCTCGCCCCCAGCGAGTCGCAGCTCGCCGCCGGCGCCGGCGGCGCGCAGCAGCTCGCGACAGAGGTGCTGACAGAGCTCCTCGGCCCGGGCGCCTTTGGCGACGACGCGCAGCAGGAGGCAGCAGCTGTTGAAACC
>NW_014010463.1:6339-7465 GCF_000611645.1 Monoraphidium neglectum
CCGCCGGCGCGGCGGCGGCGCGGGCGGCGGGGGCGGTCGCGTCGGCGCTGGCTGAGCGGGACGCGGAGGCGGCGTGCGCGGGGGCGGCGGCGCTGCCGTTGGCGGAGCTGATGCTGCAGTGCGTGCAGCGGCCGGAGCGCGAGGTGCGCGGCTTCGCGGTGGGGGCGCACTTGCGGCTGTTGAGCGCCCTTCAGAGCGCACTGACAAACATCCGTTGCTTTTCAACAGCCATTTGCTCCTCCCCTCTCCCATCGCCCTCCTCCTCCGCTCTCTCCTCTCCTCTTGCGGCATCACTGTGTGTGATGGCGAGTTGGTGCTGTTCTCCCTCACTGCCACCTGTCCCCTTATCATCCGCCCTCATCCATCTGTCCGTCGGGCCCTTGGCTGACCTGACCGTGGCCGCCGAGGACGTCACCCCTGCCCCCAATGACGTCACCCCGGCCCTCGATGACGTCACCGCAGGTGTGCCAGGCGTGCGTCGAGTACTTCCTGATGGTCAACACGGTCCCCGTGGCGCAGCGCCACCCCCAGATGGGCGCACCGCTGTACGGCTCGCTGGCGCAGCCGCTGCTCGTGCACTGCTGCTACCCGGCCGGCTTTGAGGGCTGGGAGGAGTGCGTGGAGGAGGACGAGGAGGCGTTCGTGCGGTGAGCTTTGGGGAAGTGGCGGAACCGGACCCACGGGTATGTCAGGGGCACGATGGCCCACTCAAATGGAGAGCGGGCTGGTGAGAAGGGGGTGAACTGGGAGAGGGCGCATGCGTGACAGTGCTGCAGTCGCTGGGGGTGAAAAGGCGCGCGCGCGCCCCCCGTCTGTCACCCTTGTCGCGACCGGCAGCCCAGAAAGCGCGATGACGCCCGCACGCCCGCGGCCGCATCCGCCCCCGCCTCCACCCGACCGCCCCGTCCCTGACCCCCGCGCGGCTGCCCGGCAGCTTTCGCGAGCAGAGCGTGGCAGAGCTCCTGGAAATTGTCTACAACATGGTTGGGGCGCCCTTCCTATTCGCCCTGCGGGACGCGGCCGTCTCTGCCCCCACCTGGCAGCACGCGGAGGGCGCGCTCTTCGCACTGCGCGCCGTCGGCGCCCCCGCGCGCCGCCGCGCGCTCGGCGCCGACCCCGCCGCCGC
>NW_014010462.1:0-5320 GCF_000611645.1 Monoraphidium neglectum
GTCAAGGGGTGGGGGGTGCTTGTTGGGGGGTTGCGGCGCCAGAAATGGCGAGCGCTGGTGCAGCTGACGTGATCCAGGCTGTTTCATCAGCTGTGCGGCAAAAACCCAAGCTGGCAAGGCAAAACAAGGAGGCCGAGCATGGAGGGCGGAGCCACACAGTGACGCAGCGCTGCGCTGCGAGTGGCAGCGAGGGCGCCTCACCGCGGCAGAGGACAAGGCCCCGCGCCCTTCGAGCAGGGAATTACGGCGCCTCTTGCTCCATGACAGGCCCGCATAGCTGTCTCAGGGCCACAGCAAGCCATGCCGATCTTTGCCGCTAGGACTTGCTTGCGGCACACATGCCGATCAGGGCGCGACTTGGAGATGCTAGAGAGCGTACTGCTTGCAACGTTACTCACTAACTCTTTTCGCTGGTCACCTGTGTGCCGGAGGACGCCTGCTCGTGCAGCAGCTCAGGGCAAGGACGACGAGATGGTGGCAGTGAGGCAGGCGAAAATGAAGCGCGTGTGGCAGAGCACGATATTAACAGTGCTCGTTCTGGATTTCGACCGCGTGGGCTGGGTCAAGCGGTGTTCAGATTCACGGGACCATGGCACCCTCACTGACAGCACGCGGGCTAGATCGGCAGTCAGCGGCCACCTTGAAGGCTTTCACAACGCACAAACCCCAACTGCAACCCCTGCGCCACGCAGCGGCACTGCTCGCTGCGGCGGCGGTGGTGGTGTCGCCCCCGGCATGGGCGGATGGTGCGCTGCTCCCTGAGCAACCAGAGGCCACCCCGGCAGACGTGGTGGTGCGTACGGAGGCCCCTGCGCAGGAGCAGCCATACGCTGCGGCATCGCCTGCCGATGCACGTGGCCGGCAGCTCAGGGAGGTGGCGGCAGCTGTGCAGCGGGACTTTGTCGAGGTACGCGTCTGTAGCTGGGCGGATAACGTGAGGGATCCCTAACCCGCGCCGCCTGTTTTGCCTCAACCGTTGGGTACACCTTTATGGTGTGATGCGCCACGTACCAGCTGGGTACATTACTCTTGGCACATTGGGGTTCGCGCCTCGTGAGGCTTTGGTGAAGGTGCACCCACGCCTCCATGCAACGCGCACCCCAGCCCACTCCAGCCACCTCACCCAGACCCCACCCCACACCTCGCAATGCACAACCCACACCACACCACACCACACCACACCACACCACACCATACTGCACCACATCGCACCAGACCACACGACAACACACCATCCAGACTCCACCCCATAAGCCCCAACCCAACCCCATGCACCCTACCCAACTCAAACACCTATCCTTACCCTCAGAACCAGTATTACGTCACCGGGCGGGTGACAGCCTCCCTTTACGAGCCCAACGCCCTATTTGTTGACCCAACCACGCGGGTAGAAGGTACCTGCGAGCGCCGCCGCACGCGCCTCTGGCACCACCCCACCCCACGGCAGGGTCCATCGCCCCCAGCACAGCTTTTGATGTCAAATTGCACCCAGCCGAATGCTGGCCAGCCGGAGGAGAACGGCAAACCTTGCATCGGAGACGCCACATCAGCAGCATATGATGCAGTGCACTGACGCGACCGTCATACGCACGCATGTGCTTGCTCGCTTGCCGCCCCCCGCCCAGGCGTTGAGAAGTATGCTGCAGCGGTGGCGGCGCTGTTTGACCCGGCGTCCTCGCGCGCGGACCTCATATCTATATCGGAGGACCCCTCTGAGGGCGTCATCACGCTGAGGTGGCGCCTGGAGGGGCGGCTGAAGCTGCTGGGGGGTCTGCCCATCAAGCCGTACACAGGCGAGCGCGGCGCCGCGCTGCGCCCATCCTTGCAGCGGCGCATTACCGCCAATTTCAAGCCTGCATGCGTGCATGGAGGGGTCATGGTGGTTTTGGCTGTGCCAGCCTGACGTTTGCTAGCGCGTAACTTGCGTGCGTGCACGCACTGGCGCAGGCACGACGCGGTACGTGGTCGACAGCGCGGGGCTCGTCTCACGCCACGAGGAGACCTGGGACATCTCCGCGGCCGACGCCTTCATCAGCACCTTCCTCCCCAGCTACGGCGCGCCCCCCGCGCCGCCCGTCAAGGCGCAGTGACGGCGTGAGTGGTGGCGCACATGGCGCGGGCGTTGCCGGATTCGGCACTGCCGCCGGCGGCGTTGGCGTTTTGGCTGGCGTGCAGGTGTGAGCCGGACAGCTCCGCTGTTCGGGTGTACAGAAATCACAAAATGAGTCACGACACATTTGACGCACAGGTCAGCTTTCCCTACTGAAACCGCATACTGGCACTGAAATTTGAGCGTCTGGGGGCCGTATGTGTGGGGGGGTGTTGACACCGGCCTGTCCATGCTCACGCATGAGCACCTGAAATGTGTTGTGACTAGCCAGTGCAGCCTCTAACAGTCGGAACACGACAAGTTCAATGCTACGTTTCCTTGTATGTAATAACTGTCGTGATCGATTGGGACGGTGAGAGTCAGGCGATGCCCTTGGTCGATGTGCCGTTGAGCCGATGCAGGCGGCGTGCCAGCCTCGGCAACAGAGATGAGTCATCCATGGCAGCCATATGTGCATGCGCACGCTCAGCGGATGCGGGCTGCCTCAATAGCGTGACTGTGCAACAGCCGCAGGAGTGTTGCCAGTGCTGTGTTCCCCCAGCACTAGCTGCGACGTTGTCAGGAGCCAGGAGACATCAGACCGTGCAAAACACGTTTCGCAGCAAGGAGCGCCTAGCCCCAAGGAGGGGCACGCAGGCACGGCCGGCACGCCTGCATACACGAGATGCGCAGCTGCCCCCAGCGACCGGCGCTGCGCAGCGCCCATCGGTACGCATTGATGTTCTGTCGCGCACCCGCGCGTTGCAGTCCACCCAGACCACGCTTGCTCCTCACCCCCCACCTCGTGACCCCCCACCTCGTGGCAAGAGGAGGAATGGTGTGACTGTACCGGCGCTGTCGTTATTTCCACTGCAAAGTTGGCCGCCATCGGCAGTCACGACGCAAGCGGGTTGTGTCTCTGCTCACAGTTCCCTGGCGATGCTGGGGCTCGCGGGCGGCGGGGGCAAGCGCCCGCGGGCACCCCTCAGGTTGCCAGGTGGTCCAGAGGCGGCGCAACTGCAGACGCAAACTGCAGCGGCAGTTTTCACTCGCATGGAAGCCACAACGGACAGGAGCACACTTGGACCGGGTTCAGGCATGGCAGTTACAGACAGGGGTTTGTACATGTGACAGCGGATGTATACCTCATCACGAAGCAATACAAAGACGACGATGAAACAAATTGCAATGCAGGAAACAAGAAGATGCAGATCTGCAGGTGCGGCTGGCGCCCGCCCGCTGCAAATTCAGCCCTTATCGCGCCGCGAGCGCTTGTGTGAGTGCCTGCTGCCGCCGCCTCCGCGGTCCCGCTCCCTTTCCTTCTCCTTGCCTTTCCGGTCCCGCCCCTGCTCCTCACCCCTGCTGCCCCCGCCGCCGCCGGCCTGGCCCAGCAGGCCGCCGAGTGCTACGCCCAGTATGCTGCGCTTCTTGCCGCTGCTCGCCTTGCGCTCCAGCCGGCGCGCCTCCCGTGCCGCCTCCTTCTCCCGCTGCCGCGCCTCCTTGGCCGCCGCGTCTTCGGCGCCGGCGTCGCCGTCGCGCGCGGCCGCTGTGGCCGTCGCGGCGGGCTGCTGCTCGTCCCCCTCGCGGCCGCCGCGCCGCTCCTCCCTCCGCTCCCTGCTGCCGCGCCGCCGCTCCCTGTCCCTGTCCTTGTCCGACTTGTGGCGCTTGTGGCGGCGCTCGCGGCTGGAGCCGCGCTCGCCACGTCGCTTGGCGCTGAGCGGCTGGTCCGCCTCCGGCCGCTGGGGGGAGCCGCCGCCGTCGCTGGCTGCCCCTCCGTTGGCCTCGCCCCCAGTGCCGCCGCCGCCGCTACCACCTTCGCCGTCTGAAGCCTTGAAATCAACCAACGGCTCCCCATACCCCTCCTCCTCGCGCCGGCTCGCCGCCCGCTCGACTTCCGCGGGCCCCGCCTGCGCCGCGCCCCCGCTGCTCCCGGGCGCGCCCCCTTTGCTGCCTGCCGGGCTGCCGCCGCCGCTGCTGCCTGGACGTGGCGGAGACCGGGACAAGGAGCGCGAGGGACCATCGCGAGCGGCCGCGCCGGCTTCTGTGTGGGGGTCAGCGCTCTGCGACCGTTCGCGGACGGGGCTGCGGCTGCGGCTGCGGCTGCCGCCGCGCGCGGGGCTGCTGCTGCGAGCGGTGCCACGCGGCGGCGACCCCCGGCTGCGGGCAGGGGAGGGGCTGCGAGCCGCGGGCTGAGAGCGGGCGCCGAGGATCGGGGCGGTGCGCTGCATGGGGCGGGCCCCCGGCGACGCGTCGAGCCTGGGGGTTGCGTTGTAAGGGGGGAGGGCGTGCAGTCTGGTGCGCACGTGAGCCGGGCGGTGGTGTGAGAGCACGCATTTATTGGGCCTAGCCCTTATATCCCAGCAGGGTGAATCCGCCTCCTTATCAAGTCATCGAAGCTGCGGGACGCACGGGCCTGCGCCGCAGCAGCAATCAGCCGAGGCAGTCAAACAGAAGTCAAACAGCACCCAGGCAGGCGCTGCCGCGGTCGCTGCTTGGTGCTGGCGGGTTGAGAGGGGAGCTGGGTTTTGGGTGCCCGGCATTTACAGCGAGCACACCAAAAATGGATTGGTGCCGCAACGAGTTGCCGGCAAATCGGGGGCTCAGGCCGTGGCCAAAGAGGACTCCCATCAAAAGAGATGGGGCAGCCTCTTGCCAGCCTCGGTTGCCAGCCTCGGTCTCAACAGCCCATCGGCTGGCTGCACGCGACCGGCCACAAACACCACCGGGTGCTGGCTGGGGAGGCATCAGCAGCGATGGCTGGGGAGGCATCAGCAGCAGAGACCTCCCCCTCAAAAAGACGCCAGGCAGCACTTCAGAAGCAGCTTGGCAGGTGCGGCCTGGGCCGTACGGGGCGCGAAGGCTACGCAAGGGATGCGGGGCGGCGCAAGCAGGCCCGGCGCGAGCACGGGCGGCGCGGCGGCGCGGCGCGGCGCACCTGGGGCTGGCTTTGGGCCTGCTGGCTGTTTGACTTACCAGGATTCCCTGACAAGAACGCAGCTGCCGCACGCACGGCGTCGAGCATCGGGCTCCACACCTGGACACCCCTCCCAACCCTACCCCTTCCCCCAAATTACATGAGTTGTGTGCGCAGATTGTGTGCTTCGCGCCACAGACTCTAACAGCATCAGAGATTGCGACAGCTGCCAACGGCCAGCCGCTCCGCCAACAAAGCCTCCAACACCGCCAACTGCAACCAATACTGCACCTGTCGTCACGCGGAGCAGCCCCGCC
>NW_014010462.1:5626-7353 GCF_000611645.1 Monoraphidium neglectum
CCCCGCCTGCCCGTCCGCCTAGTGCGCCGCCGCTGCTGCCGGCAAGCTCCCGGCGCCCGCCCTCCGCGCCAGCCCCCGCGCCGCGCCGCCCCTCCCGCGGGCCCGGGGAGCCGCCGCCGCCGCCGCGGCGGCGCTCGGCCGAGCGGCCCCGGCTGGCGCCGCCGCCGCCGGCCCAGCGGCCGGGTGAGGGGCTGCGGCCGCGGCCGCGGCTGCGGCTGCGGCTCCGGCCCTCGTCCTCGCCGCCGGTGCGCTTCTGCAATTGTGCGATCGGCAGCGGGCGCGGAAAGCTTCATGAGATGCAGACCGGATGTCGATCAAGGTGGAGGCAGGCTTGCAAAAGGCCCACAAAATTGCCGCCCGCTGGCCGCACGGCGCAGCCAAAGGCCTGCACAGCTGCCCGCCGAGCGGCTGAGTGCCAAAGACGGCCAAACCGGACAAGCAGCCCCCACACCCGGGGGTCCATCATGAACCCTCAACCCTGGCCCCTCCCCTTGGCTTGCCGCCCTCACCGCGCGGATGGCGTTGAGGATCTGCCGCAGGTCATTGACCGGCGGCTGCTGCTGCTGCTGCTGCTGCTGCTCCTGCGCGCGCACGCCCAGCTGCTGCGCCTCAACACGCCGCGCCGCGCCGCCACCGCCGCGCTCCGCGCTGCCGCGCCGCCCCCGCTCCCTGCCGCCGCCCCGTGACGCGGGACTGCGGCTGCGGCTGCGGCCGTCGCTCGGGCTGCGACTGCGGCGGCCGCTGCGGCGGCCGGCGCCACGGTCACGGTCACGGTCACGGCTGAGGCTGCGGCGACGGCCGTGGCTGCGGCTGCGGCTCCTGCTGCTGCGGTGGCGGCCATCGCGCCGGTGCCCGCGCTCCCGCTCGTGCCCACGGTTGCGCCCCCGCTCCCGCTCCCGCTCGGCGCCCCCGCGCCGGCTGGGGGAGCGGCTGCCGCTGCGGGCGCGGGAGGAGCGCCTGCGGGACGGGGAACGAGAGCTGTTCCTGCGGGGGTGCGTGTATTTGGATTGCGAGGACGACAGCTGGGTGGGTGCGTGCAGGTGAAACGTGCATGCGAGAGGGGGGATCACGGCGTGAGTGGGCACGAGAGGTAACCGACGCTCGGCTGCCGCCAGCCCCGCCCCATCGGCGAGCGCCAACCTGTTGACACGCAGCCGCAGCCGCGCAGGACGGCCATCCCCGTCCCCGCAACCCCCTCCACGCACCTGCTGGCGTCCCCGCTCGCCCGCCCCTTGCTGCCGCGGCTGGCGCCGCCGCCCTCCGCCTTCCCGCCCTCCGCCTTCGCCGCCGCCGCAGACTCCGCCTTTGCCGCCGCAGCTGCAGCCGCGGCGGCCGCCTCTCGCGCCTCGCGCACGCGCTGCTGCAGCTGCTGCAGCTCCGCCACCGCGACAGGGTACTCCCGATCAAACGCGTCCCGCAGCGCGTCCGCGTCGCCCGGGGGCAGCACGTCCGCCAGGTGTCCGACGATCTGCTGCCAGGGCGGCCGCGCGGGGGGCGCCGGCTTGGGCGAGGCTGCGATAGGGGAGGGCAGGACGGGGGGACCGCGCGTGAGCAGGCGCGTTCCGCATGCACAGGTGAGCGGCAGAACCGAAGGGAAAAAGCAGCGGCCGGGCGCGAGGGGGAGGACGATCGCCGGCAGAGGCGGGGGGCGCGCGAGGCCGGGGCGCCGGCGCACCTGGCGCGGCGGCGCCGTTCCGTGTTGAAGGGGGAGGCGGGAACATCTGCTG
>NW_014010461.1:0-1302 GCF_000611645.1 Monoraphidium neglectum
GCCGCGCCCCCCAGCTTCCGGATTGGCTGCGCCACGTGCGCGACGCGCTGGCGGACGACACGGCGCCGCCATCTGCGCGCTACTTTGTGCTCAAGGTGGGGGCGGGGCGCCCATACGCACACTGCTTCGAGAAGCTGCTCTGCTGTAAATCGTGCTTGCGAAAGGCTTGGGTCTTGGGGTTTAGGCTCTGCTTGGCGCCAGGCGGTCCCGCTCCACCGTGCTGAGGTACGTGCATCGACCCTGTTATATGTCCTCATGGGGGGTGGTGGTGAGTGGTGCCCCACCTGGCTGCGTCTCAAACAGCCTGTCCCATCGCAGCACAGTCATCAGGTAACGTAGGCTGGGTGGCGGGTGGAGCGCCCCGCGCGGATGGCGGGAGCAACTGCGCTATTCTGGGGCCGCTGTCGCTGCCCCTAGCAGCCAGCCGTCCCGCAAAAGCGCACTTGCGCATGTGCCGTCGGACCCCAGATTCTGCAGAGTTGGATTTTATCATCCTCCAGGTCTTTTGTTCGAACAATTATCCGCAATTTTGCAGTCTTTGATGTGGAGTCATCATATCACAAGCCAATCTTTGAGGGGGCAACCAATCGCATCAGGATTGAGATCAGGATTGTTGCAGCGTCCCATGGTCAACACATCGTTGACCGATTCTCCCGGTATCGATACCCCATCAGCACCCACCACACCATCATCAATGTTCAGGCGATCCTCCAGATGGAGGCGCGCCGCGCCGCCGCTGCAGACAGCCTCGCGGCGCAGGCCGCCGCAGCAGCAGCCGACCCTGGGGCTACGCCGCCGCCGCAGCCGCCGCCGCAGCAGCAGCAGCAGCAGGCGGGGACGGGGGCGGGGCACGCCCTGGGGCCCAGCGTTTTTGCGGAATACGCGGAGGTGCTTTTCCCAGTCATTGTCGACCTCCTCCTCAGCACCGGGGGCGCTGGCAGCAACAGCAGCGGCGGCGGCGGCGGCAGCGGCGGCGGAGACAGGTTGGCTGGCGGCGGCGCCTGGACGGGGCCCAGGCCGGGGGCGGGGGCGGCGCCGGGCGTCCTGCATTACGTGTGGCGCGATGCGGCGCTGACTGTGCTGCGGTGGGACCGGCTGTTTGAAACGCCGCCAGGTGGGGCGCACATCAGCCAGGGGCTGCCAGGGGGCGGCGCTGCCGTACTGGGGGCCGTTGGGCACGTGCGCTGTTATGTGGGTTGGGGGGGCCCGCCAAGTTTCGCGAGGAAGAATCATGAGGTGACCTCAGTGGGAATCGACCATGGTGCACGCCTGCGTGGTTGTCAGCAGAGCTGGGCCCTGGCG